>NW_024098067.1:0-110733 GCF_016545835.1 Crotalus tigris | reverse complement strand
CGGGGAGGCGGACCAGCCCGGTCCGCGTTGGCCGGGTCCGACGGGGAGCGCGCAGAGTCCGGCCGTCCGGGTCTAGGACAGGCGCCCCACCCGCCCCTGCCCGGCCAAGACGCACCTCTCGGAAGCCTCTTGCGCCGCCGCCGCCGCCATGGCCGTCCCGTGGGAAAGTCCGCCTGTCCCGCTCAGCGTCTCCCGCAGGGCATCGCCGCGCCGAGAAGCGCCGCAGAGGTGCGCGCAAAGGCCGGATGAGCCCGGCGAGGCCTCTCGGCTTGCGCAAGCCCGCGCTCTCGGCGACGCCAGCCCGGCCCTCCGAGCTTCCGGGCCCGCCGAGAGACGCGCCGTTGGGCCGGCTCGCGCCTTCTTCGGCAACTGGGCGCCCGCCGGAAGGAAGGTCGGAGAGCCGGGCTCTTGGCAGGCCAGAAGTGGGTGGGTGGGGATCGCACAAGCCCCCTCCCGCCCCGCTTCACCCGGAGCCCAGCGCCCCGGGCAAAGGCGGGACTGCCTCTCCCATCGTCCCCTCCGCTGCTGTGCGATGGGGATGATGAGGTTTGGAGTACGTCGCCTGCAGCAGGGCCGGGAAGGGCCAGGCGGTTTATGCGAAATGGGGGGAAGGAACGGATTTGTTCCTAATACATAGAAACACTCAATTTTTTTTCTTGGTTTGCAATTTTGCTTGGTGCGGCTCAGTGGAATTTGGGGGACGGGCAAGGGATCAGGAATAGTAAAAGCGGCTACAACAGATTTCAGGGATGAGGTTCCTGAGCCACGGGGGCTCCCGGGTATGTTGGATGACAAATCCCATGAGTCCCTGCTAGCCTAAACATCAAGGATGGAGGCCACCAGGAGCATCATCATCATCATCATCAAGTTGGAAGGGAGCTTGGAAGTCATCTAGTCCAACCCCCTGCTCAGGCAGGAGACCCTATGCCATTCCAGACAAATGGCTGTCCAGTCTCTTCTTAAAGACTTCCAGTGTTGGCGCATTCACCGCTTCTGGAGGCAGGTAGTTCCACTGGCTAATTGTTCTCACTGTCAGGAAGTTAGTTCTAGGTTGCTTCTCTCCTTCGGGCAAAGATCTCAGGTTGGCAAGACAAGCTTGAGCCGTGGGAAAAATCCAGAGAAAGAAATATTTTGGGAAATATTACAAAGGCAGGAATCTTCATCAAGGCGAGGGGGCTCCCAGCTCACGTGCTGGTTGGGAATGATTGGAACTATAGTTGGAGAATAAACCTCGGGCCTTCGGCGAGGTTCCTTTCAGCTGCAGCCTCGTCACTTTATTAGGTACAATTGTCCTTTGCAATCTCTCTTTTCCCAAGCGCGGATCCCGTCGCCGGGCCAGTCAAGCCATTTCCCCCGCTCCGGAAGCCCCAAGTCAAAATAGAGCGCTGTCCCTTTAAGAACAGACCATGACCTCATTTCCCCCGCCCTTTCCCTCCTGTGCTTGTTTCACTCAGCTTGACACGGAAGGCCCGCCCTTTTGCGGTCCGGCAAGCCAATGGCGGGCGGACCCTCAAGCGGAAAGCGGGAGCTGCCGCCGCCCGTTGGCCGATGCCACTCACGTGTCGTCGCCGCCGACTGGGCGGCATGCTGTCAATCCGCCTTGTGCCCGCCTTCCTCCGTGGCGAAGGGGCGGCCGGGTTAGGGTGCGCGGGGCTGGGTGGTGGTTCCCGGGCGCCGGCGGCAGAGCTCCAGCGGCTCAGGCGGGCGCTCCAGAGTCCTCGCTCGGCCAGGCCCAGCGGCCCCGGCCATGGAATCCTACGATATCATCGCCAACCAGCCCGTGGTCATTGACAACGTAAGCCTGCAGCCCGGCCGAGCAGCCTGGGGAAGAAAGAGCCGCGCCCGGCAGGGCTGCGGCGGCGGCGGAGGATGAGGTGCCGGAGCTGGGTGGGGCCTTGGCCGTGGCCCAGCGAGGGCCGGCCCGATCCCTGCCTCGGCTCTCTAGATTATAATAGAGATGCCGCGGATTCCTGGCTGATTCTTGCATAGGATGGCCCTCAAGGTTGGGGCAACGTTAAGCCAGGATGCAGAAACCCTAACTTGGTTTGTTTGGGGTCCAGCGTGTCGTGTGAATCCTGGTAATGCATGCGTGTTCAGAATCCCGGGATCAAGAAGGCTCGTGCTTGGTTGCCTGCAAGGAGCCCAGCCGCTCTGAACCCTGCGCGATTACTCAGCATTTAATAAAATATGTTTGATCACGATTATTCAGACTAGGGTTGGTTTGCACCAGGGAGCAAATAGTGCGCCTTGATGGAAAAAGGATGGGGTGGCCGCAGATGCCATGGATCGTCGCTTCCTCCTCCCGTCATATATTCAAGATGGACAGCATTTTATATTTATTTGCTATCTATATGGAGAGGGGGGGGGTAAGTCTACACATATGTTGTACATAGTATGCTTAGGTGTGTGTCATGTATGTGTTTCACTTGGAGAGCGGGCAACTGAATTTCATTTTTGATGTGTGCTGTTGTGCTCACAGTAAAAAAATGACAAGGTTATTTTACCTTATTTTACATGATGTTGCTCTAGGAAAGCGAGGTTATTATTGGGGTTTAAGGATATTGAGGAAGGTGGGTAGTCATCATTATCATCCCTCTCCCAACACCCCCCCATGGGTACTTCTGTTTAAAACATGGGATAGGATAGATTGTTGCTTGCTAAGGTCTATCTCCACATTTATGAAACCATCCAGATCTGGAAGGAGTCTAAGAACCATCCTTTGCTTTGCCTGGAGAAGGTTTAGTCCAGCCTTTGATGGCAGCCAAGGAGAGGTGGCCTCCTGGTGATGCACAGAGGCTCAGGGCCTCTTTCTTTGTCTTGAGGGTACCAAAGGCCTCCCTGGTTTTCCTTGGCAGCCAGTTGCATGTTCTTGGGAAGCCCTGAGTATCTCCAGCCGAAGCCACTTTCTGGTTTTGCTGAGCCACAAAAAGGGGGGCTGGAGGTATAGTATAAGAAAAGCAAGAGAGAGAGAGAGAGAAAGGCAGCTGTGTTGATCTTGATCGCGGTTCCTACTATTTTGTTCCATCCCTGCACTTTTTTTTTTTTGACAGCAATAGTTGCCCTGACCCAGTTGCTCTTTGGTGCTCCACCTGATAGGATTGTTTCCTGTGCTTAACTTCCTTGTGTTGAATGTATTCTTACTGTAGTGGCTGCTTAAATATTGCCATGGCTTGTGTTAATTCCTCTGTTTTCTTGTGGATGCTTTTTTTGCTCCTTTCCAGGTGAGCCTCAATAAGTGATTTACACACAGAATAGAATACTACTTGGTGAGTTCATAATAGCACTAAAATTTGGACTGGAGATTTCCTGAATTCATAGTTCAGTTTCCGGCTGCAATTGCACGTCTGCACATGGGTATGAGAGTGTGACCTGTTGAATTTGGTGCAGCTTTCTTCTAAGCCTATGTGAATGTGGTGTGGTTATTGTGCTGCAAGTGACAAACTTGTCAGCAACTTGACATTCATCACATCAGTTGGATTTGTTGTGTTTTTATTGCTAGGTCTGGACTTTTAAAGTGGACTGCAAACCAAATAGAAAATCCTATCTAAGTTGCCAGAAGAGAACAATGTAAAATTCTCTGCCACAAGTATCCCTCTGAGGTTTCCAGAGGTTTTTTTTCTGTAGACTATTATTAAATGTTATTCATAGCTGTTAGGCATTTCTTCTCTCTAGAAGAATGCAAAGTAATTTTTCCCAATTCCGGAAGTTGGAAGTACAAAGTGTGGAGCTTTCTGTCCCTCATTCAGCATATGACAGGCAGAGTGTTCAGGATGGGGATGGTTCCAGAAATAACATTAGTTGGAGGAAAAGATGATTTGTGGTGTTTTTGCCTTCTGTTTTTTATCCTTTGTTTTTCATTTTACACTTAACAATCCATAGTCACTGAGTGTGCCTGCCCCCAGGCTCACTACTATTCGTTTGGTCTCGTTGAACTTTCAGAGTTCCTGACATTTTCTGATTTATTCCCTGTTTTGTACATGTGAATAGAAATCCTACATTATAGTATACAGCATAGTGTTTTCTTATCTTTTTAAGAATTGGAGATTAAATTGATTTAATAAATAGAGTATTTTTAAGAATTTATTTGAGGACTGCCACAAAGATGAGGGAGGCAAACTATTTTCCAAAGCACCAGAAGCCAGGGAAAGAAGGAATGGATGGAAACTAATCAAGGACAAAAGCAATCTAGGAATTAAGGAAAAACTTCCTAACAGTCAGAACAGTTAACCAGTGGAACAGAAGTTGCCTTCATAAGTTGTGGGTGCTCCATCACTGGAGGCTTTTAAGAAGAGACTGGACAGCCATTCGCCTGAAATGGTATAGACTCTCCGGTTTGAGTAGGGTGTTGGACTAGATGACCTCCACGGTCCCTTCCAATTCTGTAATTCTATGTTCTATATCAGTGGTTCTCAACCTGTGGGTCGGGACCCCATTTGGGGTCGAACGACCATTTCACGGGGGTCGCCAAACAACGCAGTCCGCCATTTTTCCCTCCTTTTCCTTAGCTGTGCTACTCCCTTTTATTCTATTGGCTTTTGAAAGCCAATAATAGAATAGACTCTCTTGAACAGAGTCTAATTCTATTGGCTTTCAAAAGCCAATAGGAATTGTCCAGGCTGTCTCTGCCCTGCTGAGCCCGCCAAAAGTCCCATTCTGCAAACGGTGCTGCACCAGTTGAGTAGTCCTCGACTTACGACCGGCTGAGTAGTCCTCGACTTACGACCGGTTGGGGGGGGGGTCGCGGCATTAAAAAGGTTGAGAACCACTGTTCTATGTGCTATGAATACAGGGAAGTAGTTGCATTTATGTCTTGGCCAGGCCTGCTCCCTGTGGAGTGGTATAAAACTTGGATTAGCCCAGACAAATATCCCTTTTGCCACGCAATGAGGTTGAGAATAGCCTACTGGTCATGATACGTAAATATCATACAAAGAGTCATTATTAATGAATACTCTCGCTTTTATAAAATGTGTCTTTTTTTTTTTTTTTTTTTTTTTTTTGCCCAAAAGTGCTTAGCACTTTTCTTTCTGGAGGCTTTTCAGGCATGTTTGCTCTTGTTGTAAATTATAATAAGAATATAAGAAATATATTGGGTAAGATGGAAGTAATTTTACAGATATCTTGGGGCTAACGAATTAGACTTGACCCATCCCTCTCTCTCTTAATTTTGTATATTGGGGGTAGTTCTGATGGGTGTGGCTACGAAAGAGACTTGCGGATTCATGCTGCAAAGAAATAATTATCAACTGGCTGGAGAGATTTTGGGCAATTTCATAGCTGTTCCCAGAGGCTGACGGACAAGCCGTTGCCCCCATCAAAGGGGAGAAAGGGAGGTTTTTCCTGCAGCTAAGTTGATCCCGTGATTCTCAGGCCTGTGTTGGATTATTAAATGGTGGGTCCTCTCGGGAGATCAAGGGCCCATCTCTACCCGTAGCAGAGGGGCGTTTTTGTTACCAGCCTAGCAAAGTGGTCGTAAGTGGATCTTATGCCTGAAAGTGGCTCATAGATTTTCACTCTTGACTTCCAGCACTGTGAATTCTCTTTTCTTTCAATGTGCTCCGGCCTCAAAGTTGCAGTCATGATTTTGATCTTCCGTAGGAGTGAATCAGCAGTGAGTCAGCCTGATCTTTCCCAGCCAGCAAAAGGGTCCCAGGCTTGCTTGATGGGCATTTGAAGCTGGCTTCTTGCGTTCCTGGGCAGTGATCCAGGCCAGTGTTTTTCCTGACGGATGGCAGGCTTCTGCGATCACGAGCAGCAGTAGACTCCCCCTGCTCTCACTGTCGCTTAATGTGGCACGGGTAGTCCTTGGCTTATGACCGCAACTGAGCCCCAGATTTCTGTTGCTAAAGGAAACATACATTGAGCGAATTTTGCCCCCATTTTACGACCTTTCTTGCCACAGTTGTTAAGTGAATCACTGTAAGTAAGTAACCCGGTTCTTCGGTGAATCTGGCCTCCCCATTGATTTTGCTTGTAAGAAGATCGCAAAAGGGGATCACGTGTCCCTGGGACACTGCAACCGTCGTAAGAAGGAGTCTGAATTTTGACTATGAAGAGGCTGCAACCGTCGTAAGGGTGAAAAACAGCCTCAAGTCACTTTTTTTCAGTGCCGTTATAACTTTGAACAGTCACGAAATGAAATGTTTAAGTCGGGGTGTCATGGTTCTGACAGATGAAACTTCAAAGAACTTCGAGGCCTTGTTTACCTTAAAGAATCTTTATTCGAGTAGCATAGCATCGGCACGTACATAGTCCGAGCCAAAATCTGGCTTCCCCTTCCCTAATCACATAGTATCAAAGCCCAATTCCCTCCTCTGACTAACAGTCATAAATCACATTCTCCAATTAGTTTGAAATGCTGGCTTTCCCACCAGTTCTCCGCCTGCCATGTCTTATTAAAAAGAACCTTGGTTCCCACCATTATACAGTATTGTTTTGTTTAATTAAACTCCCAAATGCATTCCTCCCCCTCCCCCCCAGTATCATCTAATTCTAACTCTAAGAGTAAAAGGTAAAGTAAAGGAAAATGGCTGCGTCTCCATATATCAAAGCAAGAACATTCGATGTTAGCAGTGTTGACACAAGGATTACCTATATTGTCAAAGACTGAATGAAGAATTGGCCTGTAGTACATAGTAGGTTTTTTGCCACTACAGCTAACAAGGGCATATAGCTGTATAAAAGTTAGATCTGGAAGAAATAAACACGCAGGGCTTCAACATCTCAATTGCTTTGTCCGAGACGGTGTGTCTCCCCTCAATCTCCGAGGCATACCTGATCAAAGCGGGAGACATTTAATCTGAAAAGGGAAATCTGCAAAAAGGGAAGGAAAATCTCAGCGCCAGTTTTAAGGCGACGTGTGGCCAATTTGTCTCTGCTACCAAGTGTGTTTCGAACTAAGATATCTTCCGCCTTGCTGTGGATGAGGGTTTTGTTTGTTTTTTCATATAGGGTTCAGGCGTCGTTAAAGCTGGCTTCGCTGGAGATCAGATTCCAAAGTACTGCTTCCCAAACTAGTAAGTATTGCTCCAAAGCTCCTTGTCTCCATAAGCTGTTAGGTGGAGACAGTTGGGAACAAGAGGGGTGTTGGGTGGGGTTAGGGTTGATGATCCATTGCAAAGGGTTGCCCAGTAGAATAGTATGTAAGAATTATCTCTGGAAAGAGGGCAAAGAGACACAGCCAAGGGAACAGCCGGATAAAAGGCAGCAGAGCCCACAGTAGGAAGGGGGGGGGGCAGGTCAAGAGGCTCAAAAGGGATCCATTTCTTGCGCTGTAAAGGAGATGTTAGGAAAATTGTCCTTTCAGAATTGCATGATTCCCTTAATGTAATCTTACAATAAAGTTGAATTAGATCATCTAATTGTGTTTTCTATCTGGTCTGCCTTGTAAGATTGACACATGATCATGTGCAGAGTGATAATTGCTCTCTTTCTTGCTAGTGTGGGCCGCCCGAAGCATGTCCGGGTTATGGCTGGAGCACTTGAAGGAGATCTCTTCATTGGACCAAAAGCAGAGGTAAAAACCCACCCACCGTACCTCTGGGATACACCCTCCGCTACCAAAGATGGTATAGTCCCAGAACCAGAGGGGTCCAGCTTCATTTGAACCCTGTTTCCAACCCGAAATAGTAAATGACTTGATTTTTCTCCTTATTAATTAAGAGTTTTACTTACGCCACAAAAAAAAAAAAGGACCGATCCATATAGCTGGACAATGGTTTATCCAACACTAATAGGCAAATAGGAGCATTTGTGCTTTAAACTGTGCCTTTTAGACAGGTTTGGTCTGCTTTGCAACCTTTGAACGTTTCTATGGTGTCTATCTAGACCAGGGGTTATATATTTTGAGCATTATCTGTTCTCCCCACCCAAGAGGATTTATCTTCTGGCTGCTGGGTGCCATCCTCTGCAGCAGAATTCCTCCTCTGTCTCCTGTAGGAACACCGAGGGTTGTTATCCATCCGGTACCCCATGGAGCATGGCATTGTCCGAGACTGGAACGACATGGAGAGAATCTGGCAGTATGTTTATTCCAAAGACCAGCTGCAGACATTTTCAGAAGAGGTAATATGGCAATACTGGTGGAGATTTGTAACCTGTGTTTGTTTATACATTCTGGTATTTTTAGAATTGTGCTTCCCGGAACCAATTAGTAATGGGTATCAAGGTACCACTGTAATGTAGTGAGTCATAAGGCAGCTGACACTGACAAGTTCTAGCTTGTGCGTTGAGTACCAAACAAACGATGAGTGCTGGGACAAAATTTTGACATCAAAATGCGTTGAGTTACCAAATTTGATGAGTTTCAAAGCAGCTGAGTACCAAGTACTGTACCACTGTATATAGCAGGGATAAGGGAGTTGGAGACTTAAAGATCTTCTGGTTGTTTCCTAACCGGTAGGGGTGAAAAACCACATTTGTGGTAAAGGGATGGGTTCCAGAGTTTTCTAGATCCTGCTTCCTTCCTGTTTTGTCTCTGGGCAGTTCTGATGCCAGAGGAGCCCTTTGCTCTAGATTTGGTTCTGATTAAACATGTTCTCGAAGAACTTAGTGTTGCGAAAAACATAGTTACATACAGAGTTCCTTAACATCCAGTGCTCTACATCACATCGTGTCCTTAGAAAAGTCAGTAGAATTAGCTTGGCAGTCAAATCCCAATGGCTTCTAATTGGATTGGGGCACTTTTCAGGGCCTGGATGGGGAGACTGACATGAAAAGGTGCTTGTAAACATTCAGTCGGTTTCGTAACTTGATGTAGACTCTCTTGTTTTCCTTCCAGCATCCTGTTCTCTTGACAGAGGCCCCCCTAAATCCTAGCAAAAACCGGGAAAAAGCTGCAGAGGTTTTCTTTGAAACTTTCAATGTTCCTGCTCTCTTCATCTCCATGCAAGCCGTCCTCAGTCTGTAAGTGTCTGTGGAGATTCTCAGTCACCCAGCTCACGGTTGTCTCAAAGGTGTTCAAAAGGCAACTGGACTTTCTTGGCCCGGTTTTCCTTGAAAACATCTCACTTCTCATCCAGAAAGCTTCTTGGATGAGAAGCAACACATTTTCAGGGAAAACTGGACCAAGAAAGTCCAGTTGCCATTTGAACAAATCCTTTGGGATCTCGGTCTGTCAGTTTCCAATTGCTGGAAGTGCAGGTTGGCTGGATCGGAGGTGACTTTCCACCTCTGGGCTTCAGTGACGGTTGACTTTGTATGTTCTCTTGAAAAGGATTTCAATGAACCCTTGGCTCTTGGAAAGGGCCCACGTCTTGGTCGGAAATTAAATTTAATTCAGTGTAAGCGCCACCCACTTACAGGTCCCAGAAAAGAAGCTGTTTGAAAGCCCCAGGGAAGCAAAGGCCAAATATAGCCACCAGAGAAGGGCAAGGCCCAAAACAAAATGTGAAGCCGAGTCTTCAAGGCCAGGCAAAGCAAACAGCAACAGGCAGGAGTCAAAGCCGGGGGAGTTTAAGCCAAAGCAAATAATTGTTCCTGGCAAAGACTAACTCCCCATGGCTTTGCCTTGAGTTATTCCCCCTCCAGGTGTTCTTTCTGAGGAGGGGTGGGGTGACCTCCTCCAGATTAGCCTTGTAGCCCTTCTCTGGGCTTGCCTCTCCTCTCCTCTCTGTGCCCTTGGATGAGTGGAGCAGGCAGCTGTTCCTCATCAAAGGAGATTGGCTGCCTATTAGCACCACTGCAGGGTAGCCGATGGTCCCCTGGGTCTGTGCAGGCAGGCAGCTCTCCGTCTGGTCGACCAGCTCCCCCAATGCCTGAGGGGCCTGGGACAGCATTGTCCTCAGCTCGCCCTTCTTCTCTGTCGAATGGTCCAACTCTTCCTCCTCCTCCTCCGAACCAGCCTCTGAAGAGCCATGACACATGAACCCAATTCCTTCACCATCTAAGAGGGACCTTGGTCCAGCAAACAATGAAACACAGCGCAGAGCCCTAACGCGTCTTTTGGAACAAAAATTAATATAAGGCCCGGTCGTCTTTTCAGGGAAACACGGTAACAACAGAAATGTTGGGTTCAATTAGTCGAGGGCTACTTGTATGGTCCAAGACTCCAGCCCAAGTAGAATGAGAACGCTGGCTGAGAGAGAGGAGAAATAATAAAAGTAAAAAGACAAGCCCCATTTTTTAAGAAACGCCATTGCAAACGCCTCGTTTTAGGAATTGTCTCACGGTGTGAAGGAATAACAGATGCCGACCGAAACTTAAGTCAGGCTAAGACCTGGTCCACTGGGTTCCTTCCTTAGCCTAATGGGCTGCCCTCCCCACCTCACTCTGCTTTTCCCCAGTTACGCCACGGGTCGTACCACGGGAGTCGTGCTAGATGCTGGGGACGGTGTGACGCATGCGGTGCCCATCTACGAGGGCTTTGCCATGCCTCACTCAATTATGCGGGTTGACATTGCCGGGCGGGATGTCTCCCGCTACCTCCGCTTGCTGCTACGGAAAGAGGGCTATGACTTCCACACCTCGGCCGAGTTTGAAGTGGTCAAGACAATAAAGGAGGTAAGGTCCAGGGAGAGGGGATATATATATATATCTATATGCGTGTGATTGGGGGGGGGGGCTCTTTGCCCTCATTGCAGTTGGGACGGACTCCCCGGCATGCTGACAAATGTAGTGTTGAGCATCTCACCGAGGCAGAACAGTTGGCAAGCTTCAAGCTGGAGATGGTGTTAAACTGGCGACTGGTTTTCAATTTGTCTTGGAAGCTGCCGCCGAGCAGGCGATTGCTCTGATGTGTCCGTCAGATGCCAAAGAAGGCAGACGCTGTTTCCGCGTCTCAAAGCTGCTGCCTTCAGCCAGCGCAAAGCCTGCAACGGAAGCTTCAAAGAAGCTTGCCTGTGAAGTGGCTGCTTTGGTAGCTCATGCCGAGAGGAATGCAAGCAGCCTTGTCGCTTTGAGCTGGGCTGCTTCAGCAGCTAGTGTGTGTGGTGGTGTCCGCGAAATAAGATAAAATGCACACAAAGCACGCCTGAGATCGTCAAGAGCTGCACAAGCTTGAAAAGGAACGTGCAGATGAGGAACTCCGGCAGACCTGGGACAGACTTTGGGCATGAGGTGGTCCAAGGTCTTGCCTGGTGCCGCGGTCGAGCGATGGAGGAGAGACTTAGCTGACCTCCCACCCGGCCAGGAGGACCTCCGAGGAGCTCCTCTAGCGGGTGGCTTCCAGGGCCAGTTCAGGTGCTTCACATATTTCCTTCCTCCCTACAGAGAGCTTGCTACCTGTCCATCAACCCTCAGAAGGATGAAGCCCTAGAGACAGAGAAGGTGCAGTACACACTGCCTGACGGAAGCACTTTAGATGTAAGTTCCTGAGCTAAACAACGTGTCTCGGTCCTGGGATGTGCAGTGAGGGTCCTGAAACTTCCTGTCTCAATTTGTCATGATTTTCAAGAAAGCTTTTTGAGTTCCTAGCTGTGCATCAGAGTCTGATTAATTCAGCTATATTTGGTGAGCTGTATAAGGAAGGGGGGGGAGAGGAACCTTCGTCTGGCTTATGAGTGTTGTAACCAAACGGTCCTGCTGGAGCAGAGTTGACCCTGTGGCTTTTGGGACAGGTTGGTCCATCCCGATTCCGAGCTCCTGAGCTGCTTTTCCAGCCAGACCTAATAGGAGATGAAAGCGAAGGGATCCACGAAGTGCTGGTATTCGCGATCCAGAAATCTGACATGGACCTGAGGCGGACGCTGTTTGGGAACATTGTCCTGTCTGGAGGATCCACACTCTTTAAAGGTATTTAGTTGATAGAGAGGAGGTACGTTCTGCTTGTAACAAATAATAGATAACAGGACAGCAGAGTTGGATGGGACCTGCTCATGCAGGAGGGCCTATGCCAGGGGTAGGCAACCTTGGCTCTTTTATGACTCGTGGACTTCAAGCTTCATGGCTCAGCTTGGAAACCTCTCCCTTTCCCCTCAGCATGGCTGGCTCAGGAATTCTGGGAGTTGAAGTCCACGAGTCATAAAAGAGCCAAGGTTGCCCACCCCTGGCCTATACCATTCCAGATGAATGGCTGTCCAGTCTCTTCTTAAAAGCCTCCAGGGGTGGAACGCCCATAACATCTGGATAAAGGAGTCCCAAAAATTGGCTGGAAGGAGATGTGCAGTTTTCATTTCTTTCCCAGACAAGGTGTAGGTCCAAGAGAGCAGAGATATTGAAGGAGTATCTAAATATTGGGAGAGCAATGCATCTGGGAATCTTAGACCAGGAAGCTTGTGTTTTGAGGGAGTGGAAATGGAAATGGAAAGGAGATGGAGATCATTCCAATTAGAATGAGAAAAGGGGGGCTAATGGCACAGGCGGGATTTTCTACTAGAAAGTTACTCCTTTAGCAAAAATAGACGATTGACTGGGAAGGGCATTCTGTAAATGGGAAGTAAAATGCCCTCTTCAAAACTGCCACTTGATTTTTTTTTTGAGAAGTATGTAAGTTTGTGTGTGTGAGTATGCGTGCGTGCGTGCGTGACTGCAGCTGGGTGCCAGTTTTCCTGAATTCCACCCAGCAGGGTCAGAGGCCCTTGCTTTAATGACCTGAGCACCTCTTCATCTCTGGGGGGAGCTTTTATTCTGGCGCTTTAAGAGGGTCTTAACTTGCCTCTCAACTCCTAAGGTTTTGGGGACCGCCTGCTCAGCGAAGTGAAGAAACTCGCTCCAAAGGACGTCAAGATCAAGGTAAATCCGTGGGAAAATGCTGTACTCCAGCTCTAATTCTGTTCACGTGAGCAAAATTCACCTTTTTAAAATAAATAAATAAATAAAATAGTCCCAGTTCCCATCGTGTTGATGCGGTGCCTGGTTGGGGGTGGCTTCCTATTGGTCAATTGGTGTGTTGATGTTGTTGGCTTGTTTGGGAGGACTGTTGTGTATAGCCGAAGGCGGCCTCTGGGCTTGGTCTAAGCAGGCTTCTGTGTCCTTCTTTCCAGATTTCCGCTCCTCAGGAGAGGCTATACTCAACGTGGATTGGGTAAGAGTGTTCCCCTTCCTCAGCCTGAGTGGGGGAGCCCCAGTGTAGCCATTTTTGTAATAACTGGGCTTTCCCGAGCAAGAACGTGGTTTATTTGGTTTTGGTTGAGTGTTCTTTGCAAATTCAGCCCTTGTGCTTCATTATTCAGCAAATCGTGTTCAGGTCCAGTTTGGGAATCCTTTTTCTTCTTCTTGTGCCATATCCGTTATCGGACATTGGCTATCATGTTGGCGATCATGTTTTTATCAGCAGCCGCACAAAAAGGGGCTGCTGAGTTTTGTCCAAACCGGTCCCTTAGATTTTGAAGCCACGATGTTCTTCTTCTGCCTGGACCTTGTTGGCCTTCAATCTTTCCCTGGAGGATTAAACGGAGTATGCCGTATTTTTCTGGGTGTCGCATCACATGTCCGAAATATTCTAGCTTTCATTTTTTAATTGTTTTGATGATTTCCCTGGGCTTTCCCAGGCGGCTTATCCCCTCCTCATTTCTGATTTTGTCCACCCAGCTTATATGTAACAGCCGCCTGTAAATCCACATTTCAAATACTTCTAGTTTCTTCAGGTGGCCTTCTGGGAATCCAGTGTGCTACTAAGTCAGCAGCTCCCAACCTTTTCTATACCCCGCAACTCCCAACTCCCCTACAAAGTAGGACACTTCAAGCCAGACTCTGCTGAGGGTGGCTCTGGGGGCTTCAAACGGGGGCTGGCTGGTTCCCTGTGGAAAGATGTAGCTCGCCAACCCCTGGGTGTAGCACCACGTTCAGCTCCAGCCATTGCTTCTTCCACCAGCAACGCTTCCATGAAACCCTTGCAAAACCTGTGCCCATCCAGTGTGCAGGCAGTCTTTCCCCTATGACACAACTGAGCCCAACATTTCTGTTGCTAAGCCAAACAGTTGGTGTGTTGCTAAGTTAATAACACGGTTATTACGTGAATCTGCCCCCCCCATTGACTTCGCTTATCAGAAGGTCGCAAAAGGAGATCACGTGACTCTCCCGGGACACGGCAAGCGTCATAAGTACCTGCATCTGAATTTTGATTGCGTGAATTTGGGGATGCGGCAATAGTTGTGTGAAAGCCCGTCCTAAGTTGCTTTTTTCCAGTGCCATTGTAACGTCAAATGGTCACTAAATGAATAATTGTAAGTCGAGGACCACCTGTATTATTTTACCAAGGCAATGTGGCAGCTCCTTGATTCTCTTCTGCCTTCTCCCCAGGGGCTCCATTCTGGCCTCGCTGGACACGTTCAAGAAGATGTGGGTCTCCAAGAAGGAATATGAGGAGGACGGCTCCAGGGCCATTCATCGAAAGACGTTCTAGGGCAGGGGTGGGTGGTGGCAGCCGGAAGCAGCAGCTGGGGTCGTGTCTCTTCTCTCGTCATCCTTTCTTGTCCAGGGCTGTTCCTTCCTTCCTTCCTTCCTTCCTTCCTTCCTTCCTTCCTTCCTTCCTTCCTTCCTTCCTTCCTTCCTTCCCTTCATTCATTCCTTCCTTTTCCTTCCTTCCTTCAATTCCCCTTCCTTCCTTCTTTTCTTCCTTCTTTCCCTCCCTCCCTCCCTCCCTTCCTTCCTTCCTTCCTTCCTTCCTTCCTTCCTTCCTTCCTTCCTTTCTTCCTTCTTTCCTCCCTCCCTCCCTTCCTCCTTTTCTTTTATTTCCTTCCTTCCTTCCCTAATTCCCTCCCTCCCTCCCTCCCGGTCCCCCCACTTCCCTCTCTTACTACCCCTAAATGCATGTTGCTAGCATGCCCCTCCCTCGGAGGGGGTGTTGCTCTCTTTCGAGGCCTTGTTTGGGGGGCGGGTGGGGGGGGGTTTGAAGCTCCTTCCCACCTTCTGATCCCCTCCCGAGCAACCCTTTTGCTTTGCCCCAGCGCTTGCCTTGGGCTACAAGCAAGGAGGAAGGCTGCCCTCTTGGCAAGAAGTTACCCTGACCTCCATCTTCCTAGATATCCGCACACTCGGTGCCTCTCTGGAGGAACCAGGAACGCTCGGGCCTCCTGTCAAAAAAAAAAAAGTCAGGAAGGGAGAATGGCACCTTAGAGCTGCTGGCCTGCTTGCCCCCTCTGGTCAACTTTATCACGGCCTCCTCATCTCTGGGGGAGGAAGGGATCTCCAACGTTCTTCAGCCTGCCCACAAAAAACGCTCCAGTCCTCTCATCACCCGGAGGACCAATGGGGGGGGGGGTCTCTGAGAGCAGAGCCATGAGGGCCTCAACCTAAGCCCCGCCTCTCTCCTTTGGGAGGTCCTTCCCCCAGTCCAGCCCCCACCCTGGCATTAAGACATAGGAGACTCACAAAGAGGCAGGTCCAGAGGGGTGTTTGAATGTCTCTTGGGGAATAGGGCGAGGGCAAGAGTTTGGGATCAGCTCCAGGGATGGCACAAGCCAAGTTGGAAGGTCCAAGCCAGAGAGGAGGTAGGCAGTGCTTAGCACCACCCCTGTCGGTTCTTCTCTCCCTGTTCTTCTGAAGGGGTTCAAATAGCAGGAAAGAATATGGTAAACCAAATCTCAGTCTGGTTAGGCCAGGGGCAGGCAACCTTGGTTCTTTTAGGCCTCGTGGACTTCAACTCCCAGAATTCCTGAGCTAGGCCAAGTTGAGGGGCAGGGAGAGGTTTCTAAGCTGAGCCAACTCCCAGGAATTCTGGGAGTTGAAGTCCACGAGTCATGAAGGGGCCAAGGTTGCCTACCCCTGGGTTAGGCTAAACGAGAGATGGGAAAGGGCTGCTTTGGAGAGTTATGTAGGCTGCGGGAGTTGAACCATCCCGCCCTGGAGCCCTTGGTGGTCTCTCTTGAGCTAGAGCGGAGGGCGACTGTTGGGAGAGGAGGGGGAAGCTTAACAAGCAGGACCTGGAACATTTAAAGACTGACCTAAGAAATAGACAAATTTATCCTGAGCCCACTCTACATGATATTGTTGGGGGTTTTTTTTCCTCCATGTCTGGTTTGGCTCTTGATACCGTGATGTGCTCTCCCCCCTCCCACAAATCTGTGGCTGTCCATTGCAAAATAGCCGTATCATTGTGGGAGGGGGGCATCTGCATCTGTATGACATTTGCCAGCTGTGTATCCAATCCCTGTCTCCTAGCCCAGCTTTCCCAAATGGGGCACCCTTCAGCTGTGTGGGATTTCCATCCAGAGAATCCCCCCCCCCCCAAACTTCGTGGCCTCTGCTGAGCAGCCTAAGAGTTGCTTCCCAGGCTTTGCAGGACAAATCCTGTCTCCCCCCCCCCCCCCATCAGCTCTGTGCGGTGCCCCCTTGCTTACTGCCTTTCTGGGGAATTGGCTAGCATTGGCTCGAGAGTCCACAGTTCAAATGGTTTTACTCAAAGCGATCCCAGTTGAAAGCCGGTCTGGTTTTGCTAGCTGGGGGGGGGGGCGTGAGGGGGGTGGAGGGCAGGTTTCCGATAATTATCCAAACTGCCCAGCAGCTAAGAGGACAAGCTTCCTCTTGACTTCAGCTGTGTTTGCAGATCATGGCCTTAGCCTCTGGCTGGAAAAAGCATTCAACGTTTTTAATGTGTACGCAAATGAATTTATTTAAAAGAGAAAAAAAAACCCTGTTCCCTTAAAAATGTGTACGTACGTCGGCTTCTCCATGTTACCCATCTACAGTAATTAAACCAAATGGAGGCAGAAGTGCCCTCTTCTCCCCACTCCCCGCCCTTCCCTTCCCTGTGAGACACCTTCCTGGGCTGCAATGTACAATAATTTAACACAGTTGCCTGTATTTTTATTTTGTAAATTCATTATACTAATAATTATAAATTAACTGCCAGTGGCTTGGCGTGTGTCTGAGGCTGCTCTGTTAACGGTGGAAGAAGGTGTGATCCTGATTGTAACGCTAGGTAGAAGCACTGCCTTGTTTCAGATTTCTGGGATTAGACCCGTCGGCACTCGGTGCTCACGGGGGACACGTTAGAGCGCCTTACATTTTTCAGGAATTGGGGTGGCGCTTCTTCCAGGAAGCACTGTGTTGCAAAGGTTGGGTTTAGGAACCTCTTAGGTTGCACTTTTCAAAACAGAAGTCTATTTCACATTGCTTAGTCTTACCCTGATGAGGAGATTGGATGTCTGATGGCTTAAAGCAGGGCTCTTCAAACTTTGCCCTTTTATGACTTGTGGATTTCAATTCCCAGAATTCCTCAGCCAGCAATTCTGGGAGTTGAAGTCCATAAGTCATAAAAGGGCCAAGTTTGAAGACCCCTGGCTTAGAGAGCCCTTCCAGCTTCAAAGGATTGTCCCAATATACTAATTGCACTTTTCTTCTTGGTTGTTCTGTCCTTACTAGCAGATAACCATATTCTGTTCGGTTGGAAGTTCCTTTTGGAAAGGAAGTAAAAAATAGGTTGTCTTTAAGTACTTTAAAAGGTTTTGTGCTAGTCTGGCTTCAGGTGAGCTGTGTCTGGAATTCATGTGTGACAGTGGAATATTTCGGCAGCGATGTGAAAACCGGGTATGAGAAAGTAGTTTACTTAGGGCTGGATATATAGCAAATAAAAAAGCACATTTGTTTGTGTGATCATCTAAGACTCCCATTTACCGGGGGGGGGGGGTGCAGGGGTGGGGGGAGGCAAATATATCAATAAACACATATCGAAGCAACTATTTCAGTTTATTAGTAGATGTGCTTTTTTGAAATGCAGTTTTGGATAACTATGGTTAGTGAATCACCACGCTAAGGGAGGATAGTAGGACTGAATTAAATGCTAGGGAATAAAGTAATGGCTCAGGCTTAACTGATTGTCCCCTAGCAGAATGATGCTTTTCTCAGTATGACAAAGGCAATGTGGCACACTCACACAAGCTTCGTGTCTGCAGTCCCAAGACTCAAAAGATTGGAATTTAGGGTGCTGCTTTCATTCTTTGAAAACCACTTGAATGGTTCTGGCTGCTGGTAAGAGTTAATTGGCCAAAGGAAATCTGGGAGCCATACAGCTCCTGGACAAAAATTTGATAGCAAGAGGCCCAGAGAGCTGGCTCCCAACCTGTTACCAGTGTATCCCTGAAAAGGATTTCTGCAAGCTTCTAACCCCAACACAATGCCATTAATATTTACATTCACTGAGAGGAAGATTCCGTATAAGCTATGGCATTTCTGACCACGTGTACGCATAATTCCAGAAGAAAATTCCAGGGAAAGATCTGCTTCTTGCCTTGAACCTGGCAAATGCCCATTTTTCTTAATTCAAAGTTCTCAATTTCAATGCAATTTTTAATTGCAAGCACAGAACGCAAACAATGCGTTTTACACGGTGGGTCAAAAGACTTTATTAAACGGCAGAAAATACAGGACCTCATAACTTATTTCAGATTTCTGGCTCAAGCCTGTGTCCCAAAAAGTTAAGAATTTGGGTTCTGCAGCCTTTCAGTGCAACTCGCAGGGAATCAGTTTGAAATGGGCCCCACACGAAGGGCAGCGCTCCATTTTATCTTTGTGAAGCCAAAAGTAGTAGGTTTCAGTGGCATCTTCCTCACCTACAAAAGGGCAGAAACAAGGTGATCAGAATGCTACAGAAGCATTAGGAAAATATACACACTACGCAAGCAAAGGCTGCCATATATGTGCAGCAAATAAATAAGCAAAACCTAGCTGTTTCAAGTTTTTTAAAAAAAGCAATCTTCTGAACCCTTTGGAATTTTGGTAAGAAAATGTATGTGGTTGCAGAAAAAAATGAGTGAAGCAGCAAACATAAGAAAGGGTTTCAAAGGGATCCCTCCTGTAACCAGGGATGTACAAATGAGAGAGAAGCATGCTCGGCAGCAGCTAGGTTAAACACTTAGGGAAGGGAAAGACCAAATGGCCAAAACGACACAATATTTCAGATGCAAATAGGAAAGGTGCTTCATAGCATAAGGGGCAAACAGCACAGTGCTTGGCAATTTCCTGATCCAAAGGGGTCTTTCTGTGGGATCAGGCTATAGCTATGGTCACATGATGTGAGGCATTGCAGACGAATGCTCTAGGTCAGTATGTCTTAATCTCAGCCATTTTAAGATACGTGGACTTCAACTCCCAGAATTCCTGAGCTAGCGTAATTCTGAAGAGTCGAAATCCACACACCTTAAAATGGCTGAGGATGGAAAACACTGGTCTGGATGGCCCCGTTTGCTTCAAAGCAGCTTGTTGCTTTGGATTTGGAGTGCTACCAACCCTAGAGAGGAAAGTGGTTTTAAGATCCTCCTCAGCCCTGGTCCAGAGGATGTGGCCTTTTTGAGGAGAGATGCTTTGTTTACACCAGCACTCTGCCTGGAGGGTCCTCTTCAAATGCTTTGCACGCCTGTTTGTATGTCACTGGGCTTGCACTTCTAAAGAAATTTCAGCTAATGAGATGGGAGCTCCCCATCCTTCTAAAACAGGGGTGTCAAACTGCCAAAGGCATCATAGCGAAACCGCGCCCAGCCCATTGCCAGCAATGGAAAAAGAGTCACCATAAGTTGCGACACGTCACGTGACGTTGCGAGTTTGACACCCCTGTTCTAAAAGAAAGGGGTGTTTTTTTCTGCATCAAGAACAATACTTCTTTCTGCAACCAGATTTCAAATGCCTCCCCTCAATGGTCTTTGGGGGTAAACACTGTTCAAGAAACTGGTCTCAATAAAGGAGAATATTTGAAGGGTCCTTGATGCTCTGTGAGTTGGTTGCTTTCTTGAGGACGTTTCATTACCTACATTAGCTATCATCAGTGCTGATGCATTGATGCTTCCTATTGTGGGTAATGAAATGTCTGCAAGAAAACAACAAACTCAGAGAGCACCATAGACCCTTCAAAACTTCAAAAAACAAGTCCATCGCATGAGGAGCCACTTACAGATGCAGCCCACGAGCCTCACGTTTGTCAAGGAGGGGACAAGGTGGGGGTCGTCTTTTGTTCCCCCGTATGGTTTGGGTGGATATACTCCATAAGGATCCTACAACCAGCAGAGAGAGAGAGAGAAAAGTTAAAAGTTCTTAAATCATGTAGCAATGTACCATCCTTAGCCCCAATTCTAAGGTTATTGATAGCGAATCTCCTTTGATAACTTTTATCCTCAAACTTTTCATTATCCAATTCTGCCATTAGGAGAACTAGGCCCCCAGGCCCTGGATTAACTGCATCTTTCCAACTACCAATTTCCAGTCAAGAATGATGGCTTAGACTGGATTCTGAAGCAATCTAGATTTCTCTGTCAAAGGCCTTGTTGATCACTGATCGACAAAATCATTGTCTTCATGTACAGGGCTATGGTGGAGGATATGTTACTTTGGGCAGGCTCAGTAGCTGACCCTTTTAATTAAGTCTGGAAGGTGAGTGATGACAAGTGAGGTAGCTAAAACGCTGCCCCTCCAAGAAAGAAGCGAGGTTCCTTATGGTCAACTGTTTCATTGCTCAAAGAAGTGTTGCTGTGCTTGGTTTTGCTCACCTCTCCTTTCTTTATAGTATCCATAATTTTCCTCTCCATTCCTGTGGCCTGTTCTTCATCAGTAGGCATACCTGGGGTAGAGAAGGTCAATATTAGGCAATCCGAAAGATTCCTCCTCTTGTCAGAAATTCCCATCAGCTTTTTGATGGAAAATACAGATAATTTGGTAATTATGGCACAGCAGTGAGATTTATGGGTGTTTGCAGTTATTTTTATTATGGAGGGTGGCTATTGCCATTTTACTGTAACGTGCACCTTTTAGCATTTTTAAAATAGATTTAATACCATGGAATATCTATCTATTCGTTATATAGGCGATGTGTCATTTTATCTTGAGACTGTTGACTTTATGTATATAAACCCTTATTATTTTTAGCCAGTCTACAGTCCTGTGATAAAATGACACATCACCTTTATAACGAGTGTAATAATTTCTGGCTTGGTTTTAATTACGAAAAGAAGCCTCAGCAAGACCCCCTTTTGCACAACCTGAAGCCCGCCCGCCCCGCGTGGCTTCCAGGCACTCCCATCCCGGGTGGGAACGATGGGAAGTGTAGTCTTAGCCTGGGAGGGAACGCCCGCCCGCCCGGGAAAAGCTCACCTCCGGTGCTTGCCGCGCGAGATCCCGCCGCCAGAGGCCCCGGCCCCACGCGGAGAGCCCGCCAGGCTCCGCAGACCCGGAGTAACCTTGACGCCATAACAACCCTTCAAAAGCTGCGGTCGCCTCAGAGACGCCTCTTCCTCCTCTGCGGGGCAGGAAGTTCTGGTCACGTGCCCCTCCTCGCCTCTCGACCTAAGATGGCGGCGCGGCCCTTTCCGGTGCGGCGCCGCCACACGGCTAATGGCGTGGCCAAGGTGGCCCCACCCACGGGGCGCCCTGGGAAGAGGCGGGAAAGTTTGAAACGTGGAGAGTTCGGGTTGTCCGAAGCCAGATGCCCGTTATTTGGGCAAAGAGTTGGCACTGCCCTCTCCTCTAGGCTCCTCTGGAGGTCCTCTGAATTTGGATAGACACCCCGCCCGGATTGTTCTCCGTTTTCTTTCCTTTAGCCTCGTTTTCTGCTATGGTTTCCTCGAGAAATGTTACCTGCAAAATTGCAAGGATTTGTCCAGGTGGTCTGGGAGAATGGGACACGGCTGAACGAAAGGAGAAGGGGGAAAAAATGCTTTTTAATAACCCCCTGTTAGCGTTTTAGCATGACGTCCGTGGCTCCTTCTTAAGTTTAAAAAAAAAAAAACCCCACCGTGTTTTCCTTTTTAGCCAAAACTATTTCTGTTAATGGGCAGAAGTTAGCCTATTCAGAAAGTAAACAAAAGGCCCTGTTGGGGCAAGCGTGGAGTGTTGCAAGTGTTAAAGAAACACGCCCGAATGAATTTCCTGACGGTTTGAACAATTAATTGGTGGAACGGCTTGCCTCCAGAAGTTCTGGGTGCTCCATTACTGGAAGGTTTCGAAAAGGGATTGTCTGGAATGGTGTAGACTAGAGTTTCTTGCTTGAGAACGGGGTTGGAGTAGAAGACCTCCAAGATCTCTTCCAGCTCTATTCTGATTGACTGATGTACACAAAGGCAAATAACCCCACCTTTCTCATGTCTTCTCCCAGCCATTATATATTGTATAGCTCAGAAAGCTCAGTCTGCCCAAGGAGTTGCTAACACAGTTCTACAGAAGAATTATTGAGTCTTCCATTTTGTACCTCTATAACAGTCTGGTATGGCACAGCAACCAAACAAGACAGACACAGGCTTCAACGGATAGTTTGGATACTTAGAACTGCGGAAATAATTGCTACCAACCTATCTTCCATAAAGGACCTATATACTGCACGAGCCAGAAACAACGGTGAGAAAATATCTACAGACCCCTCACATCCTGGACATAAACTGTTTCAATTTCTCCCCTCAGGATGCTGCTACAGGGCATTGCATGCCAAAACAACTAGACATAAAGACATTTTCCCTCCATGCCATCACTCTACTAAATAAATACCTAATTCCCACAGCACTGTCTTAGGCCTAAAAATATTTACCCATCTAGTAGGGCTGTATTGCATTATCCTTCTCATCTTTCCTACTACCTTCTCCTGTTGGTACCTTATGATTTATCACTTGTTTGTATCTTATGATTGTTGTATCTTATGAGTGATTATTTATCATTTTGTTGTTTGTATGTATGTACACTGAGAGTTTATGCACCAGAAACAAATTCTGTGTGTGTCCAATCACATTTGGCCAGTAAAGAATATTCCAATAAAGAATATTCCGATGAACTGTCATAGTTGGTCCTTTTCATTCTGGAATGACCAGTTAACTATTAATTATACGGCAGTTACTGAGTGTACTCACAAGGATGCTTTAGGATTACAGTTAGATGTTCTGGTATATCTGGTCATTTTTACATTTTCTTCCATATTTTGTCTTATAGGGGTACTTGTACCGTTTCAGCCATACTTGCGCTATAGAAAAAAATTCCTGTTTAAGGCAGCTAACTGAACTTCGAGAAGGCAAACGTTTTCAAACTGTGGTTACATGACTTTTCTATACATGTCATTAGGAACAAAGTGGCTGATTTGGGTAAGAGCAACCAATTTCTTTATTATACATGATTATTGACTGAGGTGAGCGGTCATAATAATTGAACAAATCAATTTCTAGTTTGCTTCTTGTTTTGGGAATTTATACAAGACAGCAGTTTGGTCAAAGATTTGTGTTTCTAATTATTGTATAGTTGTACTCCTTTTCACTCATTCTTTCCCTGACAATATTTGTCTGCTATTGTCAGTTTATTCTGATTTTCATCTTAAATATGGTTTCATAATGTCTGCTAATATTTGCTAACGTCCTGCAAACCATAAAAGCAAATATGATTTTATGTGATCTGTCCCCACCCCTTAATAAAGCCAATGATTTCATGGGGGTAAAGATAAGGTTAAAAAACTGCCATTGCTGTTTAATAATTACATCTTATATTCTATAAAATAAAACAAGGATGGAATCTTATAATTCTATAAAGTAAAATTGATTAAAATACTGCATTTTGTTAACATTCACACGTCTACTGATGCTCAAAGTATGGTTAGATGGATACTTCATATCACCTCAGCAGAAATGCTAGACTTGCCTACAACTTTCTAAAAGAAGCTAAATCTAAATATTGCTGATCAGTAGCAATGGAATACAAATTTCCAATAAGACAGTGTAGGAGAACTGTGTTAAGTCTGCAGTTGTAAAAACAAAAAACCAGGAATGTGATAGCAGGTTTTCCAACCAACTAACTTTTATTAAAAGGCATAAGCTTTTGTGCAGCTCACATCATTAGATGTATACTGTAGAATGACTTTGATAAAGGGAGCTGTAGCTCACAAAAGCTTATGCCTTTTAATAAAACTTGTTAGTTGGAAAAGCTACTACCTTCCATTTTCCAATTTCCAATAATAAGTTTGTCACTGATAAATAGGGGGTGGGGATTATGCTCTGCAGAAATGAGAGTTTGGTCCATTTGTATTAAAAAATGCCAACCCATGAAATACATTTTAATTAAAGCAAATTTACAAAAAATCTTCATGTAAATTTTAACACGATGGCTTTTTTAGCCGAGTAAGCTTTTGTAAAATAAACAGCAATGCAAGCACAAAAGTTCATTTAAAAAAACAACGCAGAATTAAGTGGTGAGTATGAGAATAAAACAGAAGAGAATAAAATACTGTCTTTGGCCAAGTGTGCTTAGATACATCAGCGCTTCGAAAGTACAAATTCTGGCCGTTGGAAGTCCATCCATCTTAAGGCTGCCAAGTCTGAGACACTCTGACTGAGACGGGGAACCTATTTGTGCAGGTAGCGCAGGTGGGACTCCATTTCCCATAAGACCCCGCGCCGCAGCACGAGCGGACAGCTGTGAAATGACGCGCCTGCAAAGGTGGCCAAGAGCACGTGGCCGGCCTTGACTTTCCGAAGCGCGGGTTTTTTTCCCACCGAGGCCGCCGATTGGCTGAAACTCCGCTGGGTCCCGCCTCTTCTCCCCACTTGCGGGAGAGGAGCTCGGACAGCTGGGTTGGGATTGGCTCCCTTCTGGCTAAGAGTCACTCCCGGTATCCAATTGGATGTCCCGAGGAGCGTTGGCATTTGAAACAGGTAGACGCCGGCGACTGTTAGCGAGCGGTCGGGGCGTTTCTCCGGCAGGTAGAGCGCCAGGTGGCTCTTCCTTGGACGGGGGGGTCCCTTTTTGGGGGGGTCGCTCCCCCAGCCTCCACTGCGGGTCAGGGCGTTGTGGGAACCCAAGTTGTAGCCCAGCGTGTTGAAGGAACCCGGCTGGCCCGAGCTGCCCATCGGCAGAGTTACAGAACGATCCGCCCCCGACTTTTGCCGCCCCGATTCATAGCCAGTAATTAATTAAAGCGCCGGTAATTAGTAGCTTTAGGTCAGTGACTCTTAAATTGGGGGGGGGGTCATTGGGGCGACCATGGAAGAGAGAATCAGGACTGGAAAGGACCTGGGTGGTCTTAACACAATAACAGAGTGGGAAGGGACCTTGGAGGTCATCTAGTCCAACCCCCTGCTCAGGCAGGAAACCCTATGCCATTTCAGACAGGTGGCTGTCCAGTCTCTTCTTAAAAGCCTTCAGTGATGGAGTCCCCACAACATCTGAAGGCAAGCCATTTCACTGGTTAATTGTTCTCACTGTTTTCGGAAATTTCTTCTTAGTTCTAGGTTGCTTTTCTCCTTTCCATTCCCTAGTAGTCCAACCCCTTGTATCCCGGGAGTAATGCAGCAATTGGAAGTTGTTTGTTTGTCAATCCAGGATCCAGCTGGGGTCTTGCCTAAAGCCACAGTCTGGGTTTTTTTTTTGTGGGACTAATGACATCACTAGAGACCAGGAAAAGTGGCAATGGGGATAGCTCAGTTTTAAGAAGGGCTGGCTTAGGTGTATGCAGCAAATCCTGACACCAAAGTAGTAAGAATGGCTTTTTACGAAGCACCTGTTTTATTAGTCCAGACTTTTTTTTTCTAGTTTTGTCACTGGAATTAATCTCTCTCCCTCCTTCCAAGACCTACACTATCTTAAGTGCCTGACACACACTTATGGTTATCTGTGCTTAGCTCCCTGATTTCTTCCACCCAGTTATCTGCAATGAGAATCCAAACCTTAAACTAATGATAGTCCCAGGTTTACACAAGTGACTAGCTAGCCTAAAAGTTATTTGTTAAATTTATTTGCTGCTTATCTTACTATGGTCAACTTCACAATAAACATGGAGAGTAAAAAGTGTAAACGTAACAGCAGAGTAATGGAACAATGAACACTGAAAAAGACAATGAGAATACATTGATAGGAGAGTAAAAGATGAGCAGGTGGGGTTTGCTTTCAAACTAGTAGCCACTGCAAACAAACATCAAACTAAGTTTGATGGTTTGTGGTTGTATTGGTTCCAGGAGCATAGCTCAGATCAATGAGAATTGAAGCTTTGTACTCTTCAGGGCTTGGAGCTGTATTACAGGTAGTCCTTGACTTATGACCATAGTTAAGCCTAATATCTCTGTTGTTAAGTGAGACATTTAAGTGAATTTTGCCCCATTGGAGGACCTTTCTCGCCCTAGTTGTTAATTGAATCACTGCAGTTCAGTTAGGGACACGGTGGTTAAGTGAATCTAGCTTCCCCCGTTGACTTTGCTTGTCAGAAGATGGCAAAAGGGGATCACGTGACCCAAGGGACTTTGCGACCGTCGTAAATATGAGTCAGTTTCCAAAGCATCTGAATTTCGATCACGTGACTGCAGCAGTCGTAAGAGTGAAAAACAGTCACAAGCCACTTCAGTGCCATTGTAACTTTGAAGGGTCACAAGCTGTTGTACATTGAGGACTACCTCCATTTCAGTGCGGCTTTGCAATTTAGCCAGTTGGGCTATCCAGGTCAGGGGGCGGCTAGTCCATCAGTTTGCAGCCGAGAGAAAGATGATGCCATCAAGGGTGGCAGAGGCAGATGGTCATTTAACAGATGGTGTGATTATCATCCGTTGAGTCATCAGCTGCCTCTGCCTGCCTCCATCTCTTCTGTTCCCTCTGGTTACCAAGGTTGACTTAGAACTGCTCTCTGCTGTGGCTTAATTGCACATAAACCATGGCTCAGGTAACAAAGGGGCAAGTATGGTGCTTGAGCGGTTGAAGTAGCTCTTCCGTTTCTCCTTTCCCTCTCCGTGTCTGTGTAGCGCTGAGTTACGTCTGAGAGCAGGAACAGCTTATGTTTGCTATGGATTTGTAGAGTGCCTTAAGAACCTTTTTTGTTGTTGGTGGTGTTGAAAAGCAGGATTAAAATACTATCAATATTGAATACTTTTTTTGGCCATTAAGGCTATTTAAGAGCCATGGTGTTGTTCTCTTGGTAGAAGGAGGAACAAGTGGATTGTGGCTATGTATTATAAGATTGAATAATGTCTCTTTTGAGCAAGATGTATTTTTAGAATGGAGGGCTTTTTTTTCTTTCTTTCTTTCTGGCTCTTCAGAAAATTCCTCGGAAAATATAGCAAGCGACTTTGCTGGGTATACCACGAGCCTGAAGCGAATTTGTTTTGGGATATCCAGATATCGGGGATATTTCTAGGTGTGGCAAAAATAAGCGTCTTCTTGCTTCCAAACCCTCTCCTTGTGGCTTAATGTGTTGCATGAAACTGAGCATTGCAGTTTGTAAACTGTGGTTTAGTGTGGTCCATGAACTCAGCCAATTGCAATTTATTTAACAACCATCGTTAATGAATCAAGTCCGGTGAGTTTCAGACAGTGCTGCAGTTGTAGCCCATTATCGGGGAAGAAGTGTTCTCTGAAGGCTTGCTGACATTTTATGTGATGACTTAAAACAGTGCAAATGTTGTGAGGGAGCCTCACAGAATCAAATTTGGACATTTTAAGGTGGTAACGGACCCTGTTTATCAGCAGCAGGACAGTCTCCTTGTGGGTCCCCGTGTTTGTGTAGCTGTTGTGATAATGAGATGGAGTTTCAACCTGTCTTGAGCATCAGAGTCTCGATAATCTGTAGGTGAAGTTCGTTTGACAACCCAGGGGGTAGCCCAAAAAATAAAAAAAAAATCAAGATGGTAGCCATGACAGTGTCAATTGAACCTTCGGAGCAATCAAGCTCTGAGAGCACCAAGGACTCCGTAGTCCAACCTTGAGCTGCAGATACTGTCTTCTCTTATTACAATTATTATTACAATACTTCACAGTAAAGTATTCATAGCCACTGAGTAACGGAAGCATCCTGTGGAAGCATATCTGTCTAGTCCAGTGGTTCTCAACCTTTTTAATGTCGCGACCCCCAACCAGTCGTAAGTCGAGGACTACTCAACCGGTCGTAAGTCGAGGACTACTCAACTGGTGCAGCACCGTTTGCAGAATGGGACTTTTGGCGGGCTCAGCAGAGCAGAGACAGCCTGGACAATTCCTATTGGCTTTGGAAAGCCAATAGAATTAGACTCTATTCAAGAGAGTCTCTTCTATTGGCTTTCAAAAGCCAATAGAATAAAAGGGAGTAGCACAGCTAAGGAAAAGGGGGAAAAATGGGGGACTGCGTTGTTTGGCAACCCCCGTGAAATGGTTGTTCGACCCCAAATGGGGTCCCGACCCACAGGTTGAGAACCACTGCTCTAGTCTATGTCTGTTTATGTGTTTTTTAAATATGGTTTAATATGCTTTTTGTATTCTGTTTTTTGTATTGTTTTTAATTGTTGTAAGCTATTCACAGTCATGTATTTGAGGTGACTATATTAACTGAAATAATAACTCTTCTTCCATGCAAAAGTGATTCAAAAGAAAGATGGTAGCAGGACTGGATGCATAACACTCTCAGCTGGAAACACCAAATAACCGGGAGAATTCTACTCTGTCATAAAAAAAAATGAAGAGCAGAGCAGAATACTTTATTGGTCAAGTGTATTGGACACCCAAGGAATTTGTCTCTGGTACATAAGCTCTCGGTGGACAACAACAAAGTGAATAGGTCATCCGTTATAAAATTATAGTTGCAATCATTCATCGTAATACCATAAAAATCCATTTATATTTGTTTTCTTTCTGTAGGTCTGGAAGCCTTCCAAGCAGCCTTGGAACAATATAAATTACTGTTTTATCACTTTGTTTGTTTGTTTTGACAGGGTCACCGTGTTGTCCTCCTGGGCAGAGAGAGAGAGAGAGTGCGTGTAGGCGAGGCAAAGAGGTAACCTCTTTGCAGCTGTTTCCAAGCGAAGACAAACGGGTCTGAGCTTCTCTTTCCGAGTTCAAACCGGGAGAGAGATTGGCCGTACTCATGAAAAAGTCAGATAAACAAAGCTTGGGAAAACCCTCTGCACTGGATAGCCAACCTGGGACATCCAAGGATGCCTTAAAGCAGATGCGCCAGACCCCGCTTTCCAAAGAAACCTCTAAAGTTAGCTTGATTTCCCAATCCAAGATGACTTCGTTCAGCAAAGAGTTGTTCAACACCTGGCGAGATATTCGTTGGTTCCAAATTCCTTTGTCATCTTTGAGGAGACCCAAAGCTGGTCTCTTTAGCTTCACCTTCCAGTCCAGCCTGCAGAAGTACCAGCAGCTTCGGAAAACAAAACGACTGAAAGTTGGCAGGCCCTTCTCTGTCCTGCCTTTCCCTAGCTTATCCTTGCCGTTTACGGATCCTCCATCGTTTCCAGATGCATTGCGGGTAAGCAGTGAAGCCAGGATTGGTTTGTTTGGGAGAAGAGAAGAGAGCAGAGAACGTAAGCTCTCTCTCTAGTGCGAGACGGTATCGATCAGGTTTCTTTCCTCAGTGTTTTAACTGGCAAGCAGACGTCCGAACCACTCATCATCTCTTGGTATGCAGATGAATTGTGTGTAAACTTGCCTCAAAAGACATTCACTGGTAGAATTGTGAGACTGTATGTCAGGGGTCTTCAAACTTGGCCCTTTTATGACTTGTGGACTTCAACTCCCAAAATGCCTGGCTGAAGGGCCAAGTTTGAAGACCCCTGGTCCATATTGATTGACTTGGTAGATGAACCATGCTGGAAACTAAATGGTTGTGAAAAGACTGAGGACGCCATCAAGAACAGGGTTCTTCAAACTTGGCCCTTTTATGATTCTGGGAGTTGGAAGTCCATAAGTCCTAAAAGGGCCAAGTTTGAAGACCCCTGCTGTATGGTATTAAAAACGATTCAATTTCTTTGTCCTCTTGGTCAAAGATGAGGTGCCCATGTTGATTGGCCCCAGGCTGAAAGATCCTTCATATGAAGGGATGTATGTTGAGGTTTCCTTGGTCATAAGTTTGCTTTGGGGGCCTTTTATCCTATATAAATTTAAAGGTAGCACAAGGCCTTAAGGCAGCAACAGGTGCAAGATTTATCCTTTTAAAAAATACCTTTGAATAAATAATGGCTGGATTGGTGGACACACTCAACTGATATAGGATTGGGAGAGTTGGAGGTGAGGTGTTTTTTCTTTCATTGTGAATCAGGCCATCAGATTGTCTGGAATTTTGTACTTTGCATTTTTCATATCCCCGGGACTGTGTTTTGTTCACTTGGAGTAAGGATTGTGTTTACATGAGTCCAGTTATTAAACAAGCTTTTTTCAATCTTGCCTTTGTCCTGCAGGGTGATAATCACAGATCTTCGAGAAATGATAGATCTAAAGTCCGCAAAAGACTCTCAGCCCATAGAAATGGTAATAATATTCTGAAATATATTTCTGATGATCTTGGAGTGGGTGGGGGATGGGACATTGTCCTGTGGCCAATTTTAGGATGGTTGCTGCAAAAGTAGACCTAACCTCAACGGGGGAGGGGTGAAACTTGGCTTTTTGACCTGGTTTCCTTGTACTTTATATCAGGGGTCCCCAACCCCCGGTCCATGGACCGGTACTGGGCTGCGGCATGTCAGCAACTGGTCTGCACAAACAAGCAAAGCCCCATCTGTGGGATGCAGGCAGCACACAAAACCACGTACTCTCCGGTCTGTGGAAAAACCTTTCTCCACGAAACTGGTCCTTGGTGCCCAAAAGGTTGGGGGCCTTTGCTTTATATTATTGGGGCAAAGGGACAGGGTTCCTAATGAAGCAAATGTGTTGAGTGCTACATTTTAGATGTGATTGTGAAAAGGTGCTTGAAGCAGGCAGGATGCAAAGCTCCTACTTTGGGGGGAATCAAAGGTTTAATGCACTCTATAGCCCCGTTGAGCATCAGAGGTTTACCAAAATTCTCTAATGTTTTGGGCAGGAAATTAATGGGAAACAATCTTCAATTTTAGACCATTTGTCCCCGAAAATTGGCAGTGTAATTTGTAAGCCACAGGAGGGGGTCAAGAGAATGACATGTAGCTTATGCACTTGTCATCCCGGGTTTATAAAATGCCACCTATGCATAATAAATGTAATAAAATAATCCAAAGGGCTCTCAGTACTAAAAGATTTTTATGTAAAGGCTAATCATTGTGATTTAGCCTGCCCAGCACCCCCCAGTTGAGAGCAGCTCCCACCCAGAAAATGAACATGTAGATTTGTATATGCAGGAAATTAGACTTTCAAAGAAAAGTCTGCTTCTTAAAATAATTTGTTTCTGATGAGCTGTTTTAGATCAATTTCTCATCTACAGAACACACCGCTGTATGACCCAGGGTTGATCTGAATATTACCAAAATAAGATCTGTCAGGAACATTGCATGCTCAAGTGACTGTAGAAACTAGAAATAGTAACAAGTTGAAAGGGACGCTATTATGGGCACAGCACTATTTAAATCCTAGAAAACATGTCGCTAACAGGGTTGTGTCCAGGTGTTAATCTGATTTGCAAAAACAATCCCTTTTTAGTATGCTTGCAACAGATGAGATCCGCTAGAGGGCAGTCTTTGCTCTAAAATGTCATTTGACCTTAGCATTTCTCTCTCTCCCCCCCCCCCCCCCCCAATTCAAGTACAATTGAATGAAAGTTAGGCTGGAGGATTTCTTCTCCAAAAGACAGCTCTATCCTTAGAATTTCAGATCTGCTGGAGCAACATTCACAAGCTGTTTTACATGCTGTTTATCTTGCGGAGATGGCCTTTTTATCTCCTAAAGCGCTGTGTCAGCCTTCCGATTCTGCCTGACGTGTGTGGGCTGTCAGCCCTGAGCTACTCTAGGTTGAGAAGAGGGCCAAATATTTTGCACCCCGTGGGATACAGGCCTGTGTTCACCCTGAACACCTGGACGAGATTACAGACTTACCCAAGGAATAAGAAGCAAAGGATCAGATCTCTTTTGCTGTGTCCTTTACCCTCTTACTCCCTACTGCCGTTGCTCCCTGACGGAGGGAAGAGAGAAAGCATTAAGAATATTAAGGCAGAAATCGTGTGGAGAAATAACGTGCAGTTACAACTGTTACTTAGGCTCAGGTATTGTGGGGAGACTTGGAAACGACGGCAAGAGCTACTTGGGGAAATGGGTTTTGAAAAAAGGACAATGAAGGTATTTGAATTACAGTTTCAAGAGTGAAGGATGTCTGGATTCCCAATCATCCAGGTCACGGTGGTGCCAGAGGTGGTTTTTCCAAAAGACAGCTGGACTTTCTTGATTTTTTTTCCTTTGACAACGTTTTGCTTCTCCTCCAAGAAGCTTTTTTCAGTTCAGAACTGAAGAAGCTTCTTGGCTGAGAAGCGAAACATTTCAAAGGAAAAACAAGAAAAGTCCAGTTGCCCTTTAGAAAAAGCACCTTTGGGACCAGAGCAAAGGGATAGAAGCAAAGATGGGAGCAGCGAAGAGCCGTGGTGGGTACAGTGGTTAGAATGCAGTTGTTGCAGGCCAAATCTGCCCACTGCCGGCAGTTCGATCCTGACAACCTCAAAGTTGACTCAGCCTTCCATCCGGTAAAATGAGGACCCAGATTGTTGGGGGGAATATACTGACTCTGCAAACCGTTTGGAGAGGGCTGTAAAGCACTGTGAAGCAGTATATAAGTCTAAGTGCTATTGCTATTTGTAAACTCTGGAGAGCTTTGGGGAGAGGAGATGACGGCATTTTGGAGACCCAAAGGAGGTTCCTTTCAGCCACTTTTCGGCAGTAAGTCATTTCTGCCTATCTGGGAGTGTAGACGGGGTTCACGGAAGCTCTTTCTCCTTTGGAATTTGCCCCAGAAAAAGCTAGTCTGATTTCTTGGTTTTATTGCAGGAAATTCAAAGCCTTATAATCGGGGGTTTAACTTGTTTCTTATTCCTGGGGAGGGGCCATTTTGGAGATCTAGTATGAAGCATTCGTGCTCCAAAGAGATGGACTTTCTCTCTGTGATAACAGGCCTGCCATTTAATATTTCTTAGAGAGGATTTTTTTTTTCCTAGGGAGAATCAGAATGAAAGCTGTTCTAAATAGAAACCTGGATTAAGCACTCAGTTTTGATTCTGTAGCTTTGATTGGCCTCCACGCAGTGTGGCACTGCGGCCCCCAACGTTTCGGACAGCAGGGACCGGTTCTGTGGAGAAAGGGATTTCCATGGACCGGAGAGGACGTGGTTTCACCTGCTGCCCGCGTGCCGCGGATGGGGCTTCCCTTGTTTGCGCGGCCCGGTTGCTGGCATGCCGGTGCCGGTCCACAGACAGATCTACCCCTGGTGTAGCATGTCTGGCCTCCTGGTCATAGCTCTTCCCTTTTCTCCAGAGTCTCGGGATTTCCTGCGACGGATGCAGAAGAAGCTTCAGAAGCACCAGCCCTCTCCAGAGGTGCTTCACCCAAAACGCGTCTGCTCTGCAGCCGTTTCCGGCCAGCAGTGGGTAACGGGCCTTGGCAGGCGCCCCCGCAAGAAATCCAAGAAGGGAGATCCTGCTCCCCCAGCCGAGACCCTGGGAAGAGGGGAAGCCTCCTGTGAACGGAGCGAATCCAAGTCTCCCTTGGAAGAGGACGAGGACATCTTCCCTCCAGACTGGTCACCTCCATCGTTTCTGTTCAAGGAAGAGCCGCCGCCTCCTCCCAGCCCTGGGCCTGGACCGCTGTCCGAGCCCGGAAGCTCTCAGGAAACGCCGGACGGCCCTGAAGGGCTTGGTGGGTCTCCAAGGATGGAGGTCAAGCTCTCTCCCCAATTGGGGACCCTTTACAGGTAGTCCTCGACTTACGACAACTCACTTAGCGACCGTTCAGAGTTAACGGTGGCACTGAGGAAAGTGACTGACGGCCATTTTCCACACTCTTGGCTGTTGCGGCATCCCCACGGTCACGTGATCAAAATTCAGACGCTCGGCAACTGACTCGTATTTACGACGGTTGCAGCGTCCCGGGGGATCGCGTGATCCCCTTTTGCGACCGTCTGACAAGCCAAGTCAATGGGGGGGAAGCCAGATTGGCTTAACAGCCGTGCTACCAGCTTACCAGCTGCAGTGATTCCCTTCACAACTGTGGCAAGAGAGGTCGTAAAATGGGGCTACACCCACTGAACAAACGTGTCTCCCTGAACCCCAGAAATTTTAGGCCCAGTTGTGGACGTAAGTCGAGGACTACCTGTTTTTCCCTCAAAGCCATGTAGCTGGAGGGGAGGGGCCGTTTGGGGGATCCAGAAGGAGGCGTTTCCTCTCACCCTCCCAGGAGAGACCGACTTTCGGTCAGGCGTGTGGGCCAAACGCGTCTAATATTTCCTAGGGCTGGTTTTGTTTCTGTTTTGTTTTGGGCAGACTCAGAAGGAAAGCCGTGCGACTTAGAAACCCGGACTGAGTCCTTGGTTCCGCCTCCTGTAGCTCTGATTAGGGCCTGGCCGCCTGGTCACCATTCTTTCCTTTTCCCAGAGTCCACAAAGGAACTGGAGCAGGAAGACGCTGCCCCTCCAGCCGACGCCCTGGGAAGAGACGAGGGCTGCCGTGGACGGAGCAGCCCCAGGTCTCCCCTGAAGGAGGACGCGGGGATGTTCCTTCCGGACTGGCCGCTGAGGCAAATTGCATTTCTGTACAATGACGAGTCGCCTCCCCTCAGCCCCGTCCCTGGGCCCTCGGAACCCCGAAGCTCCCAGGAAGCGGCAGACGTCACGGAAGAGGCTGGTGGGTCTCCAAGGGTGGAAGGTCCCTCTTCGTCCGCCCCGCTGCATCTACTGCTGCCCCCCTCTGGGAATTCCTCCAGGAGCAGCCCCTCGGCCTCCTCTGAGGAGGTTTTAGGAGATCCTGGGGGATTCATGGTGGACTCGGATGAGGAGGAGGAAGATATGGACGACAGCAGCCTTGTGCCCCTCAGAGACCTCCTCCACATGGAGGAGTCCAGCTCCAGCAGTGTGGACATGAGCATGGTGGGTACCCCGTGAGCTGGTGTTGAACCTCCTTCAACTTGGCTGGGGGATTCTGGGAGTTGAAGTCCACGCATCTTCAAACAGCCATGGTGGAGTAACCCCTGCTCCTCAGAGGGTCCTAGCGTATGGAGGAGCTTATTTCCAGGGCAGCCTCTGTTGCCATCTGCAGGCTTTTTCTGAACGAGCCAGCGATCTCCTTGAGACGCCATGATATCTGGGCCTTCATGAGAGAGAGAGAGACAAGGGTTCTCACATCACCGCCACGCATCGTGTGCAGACTTCATGGCTGTGTGCAGGGGCATTGCTAGGGCTAGCAGTGTGGGGGGGGGAACTGCTTGAGCCTTGGCAATAAGCCAGGTGATGAGTGGAACTCTTTGATTATTGAGTCCCAGGTTTGGGGGCGCCTCCCTGTAATCTCTCTCCCCCTTGCTTCTGCTTTTAGTGCCCATCGCCAAGACCGGAGAGTTACCTGAACAGCCTGGACAAGCTTCTTGAAGAGAAAAGGTAAAACTGAACTTTTCATTTGCATACCTGAGGATGGGGACACAGCGTAAGGAGAGGCCACTTCCTCATTTCCTGAAGGGGGAAAAATCGACCTAAGGAAGCAGGAGGAGGAACGTTGGGGGTCCTCCATCCTGGGAGGTTTTCAAGAAGAGATTGGACAACCGTCTGTCCAGCATGTCTTCTGCCTGAGCAGGGGGTTGGACTAGAAGACCTCCGAGGTCCCGTCCAGCTCTGTGACTCTGTTGTTTATTCTGTTAAATGGGGGAGAAATGTGTCATTTTTCAAAACCCACAATGGGGGGAAATGTATCTCTGTGGCAGTTGGGCAGGTCTCGAGAACTCAAGGCATCTTCCAGAAGTGTGGGTTCAATGCCCAGAATTCTTAGCAGGGAACTTGCTGGCTGGGGGATCCTGGGAGTTGAAGTCCATACCTCTGGAAATTGCCTTACTGGAAAATACTGTGATAAAGCCTACAACTGTTTGTAGTATACTAGTTAAGTACGAATAGAATAGAATGGAATGGAATAGGGAATGGAATGGAATGGAATAGGGAATGGAATGGAATGGAATAGAAATAGAAATAATAGAATAGAATAGGAGTAGAGTAGAGTAGAAAATAGGAATAGAAATAGGAATAGAATAGGAATAGAGTAGAGTAGAGTAGAATAGAGAATAGAATACAGAAAAGAATATAGAATAGGAATAGAATAGAGTGGAATAGAATAAGAATGAGATTGAATAGAATAGGAATAGAATAGAATAGAATAGAGAAAATATGGAATGGAATAGAAGAAGAGAAGAGAAAATATGGAATGGAATGGAATGGAATAACAGAGTTGGAAGAGACCTTGGGGGTCTTCTAGTTCAGCCCCCCTGCTTAAGGAGCCCTATTCCTAGAAAGTTACAAGGTGTGGCTACAATAAGATGAGTTTGATTGACTTCTCCCAAAAAGATTGGAGTTAGTACCTGGATAGACTGGAAAATCCAAAACACATCCTGGAGAAGCAGTGGAAAATCCCAAAATCACTCATTCTTGCTTTACTTTTCCTGACTTTCTTCCCATCTCTCTTCCCTGTCGTCCTTCCTCTTCATCCTCAGCAACATCTCTTGAGCTGAAAGGAACCTAATTTGTGTCCCTGCTCTTTGTGAGTCAAGAATCCCTCTCGTTTCTTCTTGCTACAAAGCCATAAATTCATTTGGGATGAATTTATGGAAACACTGGAATGGAGTAGGTTAAGCTGCTTACTAAACAGGATTAAGTTTCCACTTTGGTTGTGTGCAATTGTCACTGGTGCGACATGATATTTATGGTGATTGAGGATGAATTGCCCTTTTATTGCTACTGAACAGTAAGCAGTTTGGTTGTGTCATTACTGGGAATGTTTTAATTGTGGCTCAGTCATTGGGGGGGGGGTTGCTTTTAACTGTTTTTGTGGTTGATTTGTTGTGGGTTTGGCTAAGGCGCCACAAGTCTGCATGAGGCAGTGGTATTTAAATCCATTAATAAATACAATATTTCTCACCAGACAGAACTCTGGGGCATCCATTTTGATCTCAGCATATGTTTATGGCACCGGGTTGGGAGGATGTCAATACAAGTAGTCCTTGAAGTGACTTATCACGGATCCTCACATTTACGACCAGGGCAACATCGCTGTGGTCACATGATCAAAATTCAGGAGCCTGGCAACCAGCATTTACTTACGACAGTTGCAGTGTCTCAGGGGGGTCATGTGATGGCCATTTGCAAGCTAGGTTTTCCAGTTTAAATTGTGGTTTGTAACTCCTCAGTATCAGGCATTGGAAGTTTTATAGCGAGCCTAAAGCAGGGGTCTTCAAACTTGGCCCTTTTATGACTTGTGGACTCCAACTCCCAGAATTCCTCAGTGTGCCTGGCTGAGGAATTCTGGGAGTTGAAGTCCACAAGTCATAAAAGGGCCAAGTTTGAAGACCCTGGTCTAGAAGACCTCCAGTTTGAATCAGCAAGTTTGCCCAAGTCTCTACCCCACAGTCACTCATCAGTTTGGCCTGAGAGGGTTTGAAGTCTTGAAGTCAATCATCCTTCTGCTGATTGGGTTTATCCACCACGCAATACATCGACACAGCAGGCAGGATCCAGGTTGGCCCAGGAGCATCAGAGGAACAACTCGGTGTAAAGGATTGTGCAATGGAAGCTGTTAAGAGAAGGATCTTTACCTGAGCCAGTGGAGCGTGCTGGGCAAATGCATCCCACGTGTGTTGGGCCCAGCTTAATGATTTGTAAGAATCAAGTCAATAGTATGGCTTATTTAACCGATCAGGGTGAAATGGGACTTGAATAAACCACAGCTTACTGTCCTAGGTGAACCCAGCCAGCACCATACTTGACTCCCCAATTTTAAATGACCTGTTGAAGGTTGGGCTGGACCTCTCTTGTAACAGATGGTTTTCAACCTGATAAAGGTGCTGCAGGCTCATCTGTTACGAATAAAACAAATCTCCTTGCAATTTCACAGCATCGCAAGCAGTTATAGAAGGCTTTGCCTTAATTATTCCAGGAAATCAGTAGCTTTCCCAGTACTTCCGATGGGGAATAGTCCAATTGCTAACCTTCTTGTAACCCTAGCTCTTCTTGACTCTGCAAGCTGTTGGCCAGTGCAATAGGCTGTTTCCGGAGGGGTCTTCCTAGGAAGGCTGAATGATCATTTGTCAAGCAGATCTAGTGGATTCTGCATTAATCTGGGGGGGGGGTCAGACTAAAGGACCAATATGGTGCTATATGTAGTTGAGCCTGAGTTCGGTCTGGGACAGGGGTAGGCAACCTTGGCTCTTTTATGACTCAGTGGACTTCAACTCCCAGAATTCCTGAGCCAGCCATGCTGAGGGGAAAGGGAGAGGTTTCCAAGCCGAGCCATGCTGGCTCAGGAATTCTGGGAGTTGAAGTCCACGAGTCATAAAAGAGCCAAGGTGGCCTACCCCTGGTCTGGGAAAAGGAGGTCTTTCAGTTTGGGTTAGCTGCCCGATTACTGGCCCCTGTTCCTTTTCCCTCCTGGTTCCGATAAACCCATCAAAAGAACTTCAAGGCAAGAATTCTTCCTCAAGGAGCATTTTATTCAGGAAACAAAGTATGGGCTCTACATAGCTGAACCCAAAACTAGATTCCCTTCCCCCAGGTACAAAGTCGCAAAGTGCAATTCCCAACCCCACGAAAGCAGTCATTAATCACATTCTCCAATTAGCACGAAGCGCAGGCTCTCTCCCCAGCTCCTCAGCCCGCCAAAACGTTATCAGTTTGTGTCCTTGAGTTCCCACAGAGCAGCCTTATTATGGCTAGCTGAGCTCATGCATTCACCCCAACCCCCCTTCTACACCTGATTTCTAAATAGGCGAAAGAGCGTGTTAAAAGCAAAACAAAAATGGATGCAATTTCCATCAGTTGTCAGAGCAGGAACATCCTGTGCTCAGCCCCGTTTCATCCTGTCCCCCTCTGGTGGCTTTGTCCTTTTTAGAGAGCAGATACGAGAGGACAGAGAGCTGGAAAGAAGCCTGGGCAGCAAGCTGCTCTTCTCGAAGTGGTCCACTGCTGGGGAGTCCAGCGAAGAAAACGATGCTTCATTGCTTGATACTCAGAGGTAGGTGTATAAGAGCGCTCTGCAGCTGCCCAGAGAGGGCCAGGAGGGAATGAGTGGACTGGAAGACCTCAGAGGTCCAAGACTTGGGGTTCTCTTCCTCTTCAGCTCCTCTGTAGGACTCCCTCTCCTCTCTGTGCAATTTTGGTTGAGGCAAGGTCTCCGTCAACATTTGAAGAGGCTCTGGGGGGGGGGTGTCCCCCTAGAAAGTTGTAAAAGAATGGTGACTTTGGCTTAACTTTTCAACTGTTTTTAACATGTGCGGTGCTGTAACAGTTTGCATCTCAGCAGATTCCAGATTTCAAACAAGGGGAAGGTTTGATGAGCAAAAAGGCTGTTCTCTCATGTTTCTTCTCGAGTGTGCCTGCTCCCATATCTCTGGTAGAGAAGAAAGTGGCATCAGTGTGACATTTATGGTCAGAGCCCGAGGCTACAGGTTGCATCCCTGTGACATGTAAAACTCAGAGGCTAACTACCAACAGTGAAGTCATACGTCCCCATTTGATGGGTATTAAACATTGCCATCTGATTGTCCTTAGAAGTATCTGTTTTCTGTTGAAGGCCCTGCCCCTGGAAGGCTCCCCCCCCCAGATCTAATAGCTCCCCCCACCCCAGGCCCAGCCTCCAGGAAAAATTCATTTGCTGAACTGGGTTCCCTTTATCTGGTTTAGATCAACAAGAAGGCTTCACAAACTTTTAAACAACATTGTAGCTCTCGGCTCTCCCTCAAAAGACGAATCCCTTGCTCACCAGCTGCATTCATACTTTTATGACATTCTGTGCAAGAGCACAACTAGTTAAAGAGCATTAGTTTAAAAAAAAATGGGCCTAAGAAGAGGGCTGGAGTTGCAGGAAGTTAGTAAAAGAGAATGACTCCCTCCCTGCTTATTCTCCTTCAGTAGCCATTAAATTAATCCCCCGTCAGATCCAGATGTTTATTTTTATTGGCTGGACAGCTGGCCAACTGGTGTGTACACGTGGAGAGGCGGCATCTTAAACCCCGGACAGGAGCTGAGTGACAGGAAGGAAACGTGTGAGAAAAAGTGTCGGAGGCTGCTCAGGGCTGGATCGGGGCTGTGCCCCATCAACACCCCTTTAACTCCAAGGTGTATTTTCATGCAGAATTGACCCGGAGCTTTGTCACCAGCTTCTCCCGTGCAAAGTTGGGTGGTTGCTAAGCTACCCCTTTTACTGAAAAAGATGGGGAGATAATTCCAGAGCCCTCGAGAAGCACTTACAGGTAGTCCTCGACTTACAACAGTTCATTTAGTGACCGTCCCAAGTTACAGCCCCACTGAAAAAAAGTGACTTTTTCACACTTAACGACCGTTGCAGCATCCTCAATGGTCACGTGATCAGAGTTCAAACGCTTGACAACTGGCTCCTCTTTATGATGGCTGCCGCTTCACGGGGGTCACGTGGTCCCCGTGTTGCACCCCACTGACAAGCAGTCAATGGGGAAACAATATTCACTTAACTACCGTGTTACGTCATTTAACAGCTGCAGGGGTTCACTTAACAACTGCCTTAGCGACAAAACTTTGGGGCTCAACTGTGGTCGTACGTGGAGGACCACCTGTACTATATTGCTTAGTGCGTTTTACCCAAAAGTCCTTCGCTTTGTCAGAGCTGTCCATAAGAGACATGAAGGTCTGAAATACACAGAATGATATTATGAATGCCTGTGCGGTACCCGGAAGGCTGCTATTTCATCCTGTCTTGACTGTTCCTGCCTGTTCCCCCCCCCCTCTCTCCTGCTCCTTTGGATGGTAACAGGATTTTTATTAAGTTCCACATTTCCTGGGCTTCAGGCAAGAAAGTCCAATTCACTTTCTCTCTCATTATTTCTGGAGCTCAGCTGTTCCTTGGAAAGGGGGCTCAGAAACCCACAGCAGTTGCTTCTGATTGGAAGTGCCGATAAAGCTGGGTAGAATGAATAAGGAAAATAAATTGTACAGGAGGCTTAGAGGTTCAGGTGGGAATTGGCTGGGTGGCAGCTGGTCAGTAAATTCTATAGGGAATGCGAGAAGAAGAGGCCTTGACAAGAACTGAGCCTTTTTTATTTTTAATAAAGTCACTTTTTATATTAAAGCATGACCAATCGTGCCATTTGGCAATTAAACCTTTCTTCTTGCTTTCATTTGTCCCTTCCTTCCTTCCTTCCTTCCTTCCTTCCTTCCTCCCTCCCTCCCTCCCTCCCCTTTTTCCTTCCTTCCTTCCTCCCTCCCTCCCTCCTCCCCCTTTTCCTTCCTTCCTTCCTTCCTTCCTTCCTTCCTTCCTTCCTTCCTTCCTTCCTTCCTTCCTTCCTTCCTTCCTTCCTTCCTTCCTTCCTCTTTTTCTTTCCTTCCTTCCTTCCTTTCTTCCTCCCTCTCTCTCCCTGCCACCCTTTGAGCCATTTCTGAAAACCTTTTTTTAAATATTTTTTCAGGTTGGTCCTGGAGCAATTCTCCATCAGTGCTGGTTCCATCCCAACTGTACACCCTGGTGAACATATTTTCAGGCCTCCTCCTTACCCGAGGTCTGCTTTCGTACTTGACACCGCTGGGCTTGCGCCGCAGAACCGTCTGGAAAGCTTGCTCTTCAGGTGAGTTTCCCCAGTGAAGTCGGTGGGGAAAGGGCAAGTAGACCTAGACCCGTGCCGGAGGAATTAGTTGCCCTTTGAATGCAGGCTTCCTATGTTGGAACCGACGCATGAACCGGTCCCCAGCTGTCCTTCCAAATTCAGGCTTCTGCAAACTTTGCAGTACGGCTTGACTCCTGAAAAAAAGAAATGCACCAGGGAAACGCTTTTCTGCCTATATTCAGGAAAATAAATTACATGTTACGAGAAACTGGGTTTATGCTTGGCCAAATTGCAAAGAAAGAGGACTGCGTTTGCAGAGAGGTCCATCCCAAATCCCTCCTATTCCAATTTTAGTCCATTGTTTCTTTTTAGCAATCTCAAACTAATACTGTGTTGATAAATGAAAAAACCAGAGAATCCCAACGGATAAATTTTGAGAAATGGAAAGCTGAGAGGACATCAACTCTTCTGTTTCTTCCTCTCTCATCTAAGCAAGGGCTTCTCTTAACTGAGTCTCACCCTTATAAAAAAAGCTTCCTTAAACATTAGAAAGAAAATTTCCTCACAAGGTTTTTCCTTCAACACGTTAGCTTCAATATAAGCATATTTCCTTCTCTAAATGAGTGGGATTAATCCCCTGCCTCCCAAGCTGATTGAGCTCAAGAAGATAATATGGAGTCTAAAACTCATGAGTTCGTCTTTAAGCCGCCTGCTGCTGGGCTCCCTCAAGAGTTTAAGAACCACATGCACTTCGGCAAGGAGTTTTAGTGCTGTTGAAGGAAAAGTCTTCATCATGGTACAGTCCAAGCTGGGACTAAACAACATAGCGACTGCTTTAGAAAAGAAGGTTGCAGTTTATTGAAGAGGAGAGCCAGACAGAAAGATAGTTCTGGAAAAAAAAAAGAGTGAGCACATGTAGGGAGTGGGTTTTTATACCCTCTGGAGCCTTTTGTTTGGAGTTGTTCCTGTGGCATGAATTTTGACCTGAGTCTGAGTATGCCTTTCTGGTATTCTGATGGTGGTGGGTTAATCCTATTATGTCCCAAAGGTCATATCCTGCTTCCCTGGGGCTGGGGCTGATGACTCTTAGATTTTTGGTGTTGGTTCTAGGGATCTTTCTTCCTAATCCTAGTGTCCTGACTCCAGTCTTTCTGACAAGATTATCACCTGCATTTTGCAAACTTGGTTTCTGTTTGGGACAGAGAGACTTGGGGAGGGAGGGGTTGGTTTCTGCCTTTAAAATCCTTTAGGGAAATATATTCTGCCTTTTAAATATTTCCAGGAATATTTCTTTCTCTGTGGGGTGGGGGCTGACTTTCCACAGTGCAATGTTTAGGAACAGGGAGCAGAATCTTGGAAGCTGCTGTGGGGCCTTTCAGTTCTCATGTATTAATGAGTGCATCAAGACATCAATGAGTGCATCAATACTTGAAAAGTATTCGGAGACTACAGTTGGTCCAGAATGCAGCCGCGCGAGTGATAGTGGGTGCTCCTCGATACACCCACATTATATCTATCCTCCGTGAGCTGCACTGGTTGCCTATTGGTCTCCGGGTCCAATTCAAGGTGTTGGTTATTACCTTTAAAGCCCTATATGGCTCAGGGCCAGGCTATTTGCGTGACCGCCTACTACCTCATAGTTCCCTACGTCTGGTTAGATCCCACAGGCTGGGCCTCCTTCAGGTCCCGTCGGCCAAGCAGTGCCATTTGGCGGGGCCGCGGGGGAGGGCTTTCTCTGTGATGGCGCCCACGTCTTGGAACCAGCTCCCCCCGGAGATTAGGACCGCTCCCACCCTGTTGGTTTTCCGTAAGTTGCTTAAGACCTGGCTTTTCCGGCAGGCCTGGGGTTTATAAAATCTGACCCCTGGATAACTGTTCTTGTACTATTTGTTTTGTTATGTTTTATGTGTTTTTATTGTTAGCCGCCCAGAGTCCTCCGGGAGTGGGGCGGCTTATAAATTTTAAAAATAAAATAAATAAATAAATAAAATAAGACAGAGCCCGTAAACACTTTGAATATCTTCTCCACCTGGACTGAACCAAAATTTCATAAATAGGCCACCAATCAACTCTTCTCCCATCTGCTTGACCTGCTTGAATTTTAGATGTTCTTCATCTAGAACTAGGTATTTCTGGTTTAACAAACAGAAGGACTTAGTGGGGACACGATAGCTGTCTTCCAGTACTTGATGGGCCGTCATAGAGGAGGTTGATCTATTTTCCAAAGCACCTGAAGGGCAGAAAAGAAACAACGGGTGGAAGTTTGTTAAAGACAAACCCAACCTGGAACGCAAGAGAAATTTTTCTGACAATGGGAACAATCCATGGAACAGCTTGCTTCCCCGGAGTTGTGGGTGCTCCATTCCCGGAGGTTTTCAAGACAAGATTGGGCAACCATCTGATCAGGATGGGATAAGGACTCCTCTCCTGCCTTGAGCAAGGGGTTGGACTTTAAGATCTCTGAAGGTCCCTTCCAGCCCTGTATTATGTTCTATGTTGTAAATATCTGAGATTTTAGCACTACAGTGGTGGAAATAGATTCAGAAGCAGCTCAGTCACAGGGAGCTTTGAGTCGAGCCTAGAATCTCCTTGGTGGAAAGCTTTGTCTGCCGAAGCGCTCTGCTTCTCGTTAATCATCCCTCTGAGTCCTTGATACCTGCTATCTCTGCTGAACCAGGCCCTGCTCCCAGCGTCTCCGCAAAGCGTTAATTAACTCCCTCCAGTGAATGACTTGAATGCGGTGAACCTCACCAATCATTTCAGCTCATTGCTTTCTCCGTCCCTGGAAATGGGAGACCTGCAGGCATCTGGATAATTGCTTGAAAAACAGCTTTGCTTCCCCTCCCCTCCCTCCCCCCTCCCTTTATGCTCCCTGCCAGTGAAGGAGGAATAATCAGGGGTGGCCTTTGTTTCGCTGGAAGGGCAGCAAGGCCCAGGTCCCCAGGTGCGCTTTGGTGAGGCACGCTGATGAATTTTCCCTGGATGAGATGCGAAGGTGGGAAGCCTGTTCGTGCTTTTGGGGTTCAAAGAAATGCATTTCCAGTTTCCTAACTTGGCCCATCCTTTTTGTCTCCAGCAGAGAAATTAAATTATCATAGTTCGGTTTCGTCTAGGGCAGAGTGTCTCCAACCTCGGCAACTTTAAGATGGATGAACTTCAACAGTTGTGTGGAGTTGAAGTCCACCCATGTTAAAGGTGCTGAGGGTGAGAAAACGTGGTCCAGGTGACCAGACATTATAATTTGGAAAAAAAAAAAAAACCACAAAGAAAGAGGAAAATGCTGGAAGGCCTTTTTATTTTTTATTTTTATTTTATTATTTTATTTTATTTTATTTTAAACTCACTTAACAAATGTCTAACGTAGCAACAGAAATTTTGGGCTCAGTTGTGGTGGTGGTAGTAGTAGTAGTAGTAGTAATAATAATAGTAAAGTTGGAAGGGACCTTGGAGGTCATTTAGTCCAACCCCCTGCTCAGGCAGGAAACCCTATACCATTTTGGACAAATGGCCGTCCAGTCTCTTCTTAAAAACTTTCAGTGTTGGAGCATCCACCGCTTCTGGAGGCAGGTTGTTCCACTGGTTAATTGTTCTAACTGTCAGGAAGTTTCTCCTTAGTTCCAGGTTGCTTCTCTCCTGGATTAGTTTCCATCCGTTGCTTCTTGTCCTACCTTCAGGAGCTTTGGAAAATAGCTTGACTCCCTCTTCTTTGGGGCAGCCCTTGAGATAGTGGAAGACTGCTATCCTGTGCCCCCTCGTCCTTCTCTTCGTTAAACTAGGCATACCCAATTCCAGTAGCCGTTCCTTATATGCTTAGGCTATAGGCGAGGACTACCTGTATTTTCATTTTTAGGTTGGCATACTTCCCTGTTTCCTCACACTCAGAAAGCAGTCATAACTCCAGGCAAGGAAAGGCTTGAGAGGGCCTCTTTCTCTCTAACAATCTCCCTATTGCAACTGAACAGAGTGTGCCTTGCTGTGGGCTGAGAGCCACGTCAACCCCTGAATGTCACTCCGGACGCACATGACACTTGCGCGGCTGACTTGGTCACTTGCAGGCCGACGGGTCATCAGAAGCTTCCAACTTCTTTTGCTGATGGTTGCTTCTCTCTCGTTTTGGCCCGGTGCTGATTTGCACAGAAATGAGTGGGCGCCCACCAGGCAGCCTTGTGAATATTCTAGCAGGCTAGTAAAAGTAGGTTATCTGTCATGCACAGCATTCCTGTGATAAATGGCGCTAACGTGCCAAGTCTCCGGCGGTGAATGCCCTTCCGCTCTGCCAATAAGCCAGCCTCGTCGCTCAGATCCAAGGGAGCGGGGTGGGGGAGAAGAGGGAGATCGGCGTTTGTATCAGGCTCTGATATTAATAAGCCCACTTTGCAGAACGGGGATGCTTCTCCGGCAGATGGAGGCAAGACGGATTCATGTTCGGAATTGGAGAGAACTGACAGGCGCTAACGTTGTTACGGGAGATGCTGATTATTTTCTGATGCGCCGTGCAAACTGGGACATCATAGCTCCTTCCGATTGGGCTCCCATCTGTCACAAAGGCACAGAGATGGATGTAGGTGTCTCTCGGTCTTGGCTGTCCTTTATTAGGTGGGGATTAATAGCAGCTGAGAAGGCCTGTTCTAGTTCCTGTGTTGATGTGCACCGCTGATTGTTGAAGCAACGGGAAGGATGGAGAAACAAACCTAGAACTAAGCAACCTAGAACCAAGGATGAATTTCCTGACAGTGGAGAAGAATTAACCAATGGAATAGCTTTGCCTTCAGAAGTTGTGGGTGCTCCATCGCTGGAGGCTTTTAAGAAGAGACTGGATAGCCATTTGTCTGAAATGGGATAGGATCTCCTGCTTGAGCAGGGGGTTGGACTAGAAGACTTCCAAGGTCCCTTCCAATTCTGTTATGTTGTTTTTAGCTGTGGAACAGTCCTGGCCACTTAGGCTGATCCTGGATATCTAGTGAGAAGATAGTCCTTTACCAGATACCGTCTAGCTCATTTTTTAAATATATTTTTCAAAACCATTATCACAAACCCCTCTGGATTTCCTGCATTTAAAGCTCTTGAGAAGGACTGGGGATAAATGTAACACCTGCGAAGCACTTGGGTGCTCTCACAATATATTCATAACCCTTTAAAAAGAGCATTTAAACCCAGAGCTGCTTTGCTACCCAACAGCTTGCAAGAGAAAATGGCTGGTATTGGCAAGGGTTCTCCAACATAGTAGGTCAAAGAGAGCCTTTGGGGAGACCCCGGCGTTACCCATTTAAGCTCTGTCCTCTGCCCTCAGCTTTTTGTCCCCCTGCCCCGGGTTTAATATTTCCATTTTCGACTCTTCTTGCATAGAATTGGCCTCTGGCGGCTGATCAAGACAGCTCCATTGAGACTCGTCCTGACCTGGCCTAAATTTAAATGACCTCTGTTATCTAACAAAGGTCCTTTGGTTTCAAGTGATCCTAGACAAGTTTCCGCTACAGCTCTCCGGATCCAAAGCCCTGTTGCCCGAGGGCTGCAATTGAGCTGGCAGAGATGAAAATGGAGTTCTGGTTTATGTGAAGGGCAGGGTGAACAGCAGTAGCAGCTCTGGACAAGACATTCAGTTAGTGAAAACCTCCCAACTGGGCACAAATAGACCTCTGTCTGGAAAGACCAGAATTCCCCTTAGCAATGGGGCAGCCGTTGCCCTCTACGCATCTGATAACCCAGCAGACCGGGTGCTCTTACAGCAACAGTTTAAAGGCTAGTTGAATATGCTTTCTCCCAGTTGGGTGCTATTTATGTTTCAGGGCCGATGTGAATTCTATGTTTTCTTATTTTAATACATCCACACTGATAAAACCGTATTTAAAGAAAAAAAAATAATGGAAGCTGAAAGAAAAATGAGAAAAAGAAGCAACCCTTAACAAACACAAGCCAAGAAAAACAGTCTCTGGCATTTTATATTTCTCCATAGTTTCTTGTTCAGTAATATACTACTGTGATTTAAGCAGCACAAAATGTTATTATAGAACATCCCGACAGTTCTGCCACAGTAACCCGTATTGCTGCGTCCTTTGATTAGTAGAAAATGCTGCCTTTTCCAAAACATCACCTATATCCAACAATCATTCCTTAACATTTGGAAGAATACATTCCAGGGTCTCACTGTGATTCTTTTAACCAACGCAACCATTACTCCTGTTAAACAGATTCCAAAGCTTTGGTATATAGTTCATCATCACACCAACTTCTTTAACAGTTAAAATTTTCCCCATAATTCTACTAATTACCTATATATTTAGGGGGTTGCAGGTACCATTACAGAACTGTAAGAGGATTGGGCCAGAAGGTGGTTATTGAAGGAAGTGACCACCTTGGTGGTGATATCTCAGTGGCATGAGGTTCTTCCCAGGAAAATGACTCCTGTGGTTATTTTTTCTGGTCCCACCACAGCCTCAGCCAAACTGGAGGAAAACTGGAGTTTGTAATCCTAGCAGACCCAGAGTACTCTGGAATATTCTAGATTAAGGAAAAAAAAACATTCTCACCTGAGATCTTTTTAACGTCTTTATCTAAGTCACTGCTGCTAATTTTATGTCACTTCCTCTTTTTCTACCTTGTCTGTATATTTTTGTTGGATTTCATTCCTTAAGATAAAGGCTTTTAAAATCTGGATAAGCCATCTTGGGAAATACAGCTCATTCACACAATTTCTCAACCCTGCTTTTATTTTAAAGAGAGAGAGAGAGAGGAGATGAAACATGCCCAGAACAATTTCTTGATGAGCAGTGGTTCAGGACTGTGCTTCCCCAGGTTGCATTTAATCCCATTCCGTGCAATCTAAAGAATCTGGAGATCTTCAGGATTCTTGTGCTGTTCTACGTATCTCACGCTGACCGCTTAGCTTTGCAAATTGCTTTCCATTGTGCATTCAAATGGATTGCGTTGTCTTGTAGTGGGAGTGTGTAACCTTTGACCTCAGGGTTGCTTGTGTCCCCACCCCCCAACAAACCTTGAATGAGGCTCTTAGAAACCCCTCCTTCCTCCCCCCCCAGGTTGTCATCAAATTTCAATTCATAGAGTGTCAGAGGGGGAATGATTAAATTCACAAGGAGTCATATTCCCCACATTTTCTTATTGATGTGAACTCAGCTTTAGCTTTTGCCCTCCCATTTCCCCCTTGGAACGTGCCCCCTCGCGTGGCCTCGGAGAACAAGGGCGTGCTTTGTCACCAGAAGTGATGACGCCCCGCTGGGTTAGAGGCCTTTCCCAAGGACTTAACGTTTTGTGCTCCGTTTGACCTTCTTGATGCCGGAACAAACTTCCTGCAGTTATTTCAAGCAGTCTCCCCATTTGAACAGCCCTTCTGAGTTTTCCCCAGATCTGGATTCCGATCCTGCTTGTATTGGCTGCTAGTGTTGACCTTGGCTCCTTCTTCAGGCTGCACTCCACCCTTTGAAGGGATCAGACGAAAGTTCTAGCCCTTGATCACAGTTAATGTCTTTACTCTGTGCAGCTTCATGAGTTGCATGAACCCATCCTTTCTGGTCAGTCGTGAATCCGTGGAACCTGAGAACGTGTTCTTCTGGTAATTAGTTCAAGCACTGTTGTCTGAATGTAGCCAGGATGTTTTGGCGGTGGTTGTTGAGCTTGTAGACATCAGGCACCTCTGTTAAGGTTCGTCTTCCTCCAAGACAGACTAAAGGTGGGCCCCTCTCACCTCTGACTCTGGGCTCAGGCTTGATTTGTTTCATGCCAGTTTTCTGACCAAGCCATAACTGGTTGGACTCACCCAGTTCTAGGACTAAAGGAGCCACATTGTGAATGGTTCATGCGTTGGGCTAAACTGGGATTGGTTTGTTAGTACTTTACTAGGTGAAATGCGGACGGGCTCAGCTGCCACGATAAGAGCAACTCAAGCAGACCTTACAGGTAGTCCTCGACTTACCACCGTTCATCTAGCGACTGTTCAAAGTTTCAGCGGCACCAGTGGTGGGATTCAAATACCTGAACATCTGGTTCTCTGCGTGGATGCAGGCCTGGGCCCCCGAGGCCTAGAACGGACTTCCAGAAGTGACATCCATGCACTTCCGGTGGGCCGTTCTAGGCCTGGGAGACCTCCTCCAGGCCTCCGAGGCCTAGAACGGACTTCCAGAAGCAACATGGGTTCAGCCAGTTCTCCGAACTCAATAAAATCTACTGAACCAGTGCGAACCAGCTGAATCCACCACTGAACGGCACTGAAAACAAGTCTCTTACGACCAATCCTTCAGTTACGACCGTCACAGTATCCCCATGGTCATATGAGTGAAATTTAGGTACTTGGCAACCAGCATATGCCCTATTTACGACTGTTCCAATGGCCTGGGTTCATGTGATCCCCATTTGCAACCTTCTCAGCCAGTTTATAACAATGGAGGGGGCTGGATTTGCTTAATGACCACATGATTCACTTAACAACTGCAGTAACTCAGCAACCATGCACAACATGGTCATACAATTGGGCACAGCTCAACAACAATCACCACCTTGCCTAGCAATGGAGATTCTGGTTCCACTTGTGGTTGTAAGTCGAGGTCTACCTGTATAGGGTCATACCTGTACCTGTGCCTGCCTGGGTCTGAAGTCAAGACCTCTTTGCCTTTCTCCATCTAGCTCCAGCTCCAGCACCTCTCAGCAGTTGGCGATCCTGCACAGTGGCAGCCTTGGGTTCATCTATCACGGAATAGCCAAGTGCCCCCTCCCTGTTCTGCGCTGGCTTTTCCAGGTAAGCAGGCTTGCAAGTCCAGGGCTGGCCACGAGATGGCCCCAGTGGCCAAGACTCACCAGAACCAGCCCTTTTGCTCCGGGTTCTGGCACAGGGCTTAGGACCGTCTAGCACCCAGGGTTCTTAGTAGTTAGCCTGGTTAATCAGCAGGGGGCATGTTCAGCTAATTGGCCGAGTTGTCAGCCTTGTATGGAGCAGATGCTGCAGAAGGCCCCTCGGCTCCAGAGAAGGGTAACGATCTGCGAGCTGGTGAACGGTGTCACTCAGGCAGGACGTTGCAAAAAGGGAGGTTTGCTTCTGCCAATTTAGAGACAGCAAAACTACGGATGTTGCCTTCACCAGGTTAACAAGCAGCCTGGGTAAAATAGGGTCAGAGTTGAAAGAGGCTTAAAAGTGATGAATAACCCATCTCCCCCACGCACACACTTTGCAAGGACTGGTAAACAGGACTTAATTCAGGGAACCGCATGCATTTCTCCCAGGGCACAGCATGATGAGAAAAAACACTGTTTTTTAAAATGACCTTTTGAGAAGAAACGATCATTTCATTGAACTCTTCTGCACGGCAACTCATTCCTCTTCAGGAGAAAGTCAAAACAAGTCAAGATGACACCTATGACGTGAGCCCGGACCTTTTCTTAAATCTCCGCCCGGGATGCTGTACAAGTGGTCCTCAACTTACAACAGTTTGTTTAGTGACCGTTTGAAGTTACAGCAGCACTGGAAAAAGTGGCTTATGAGCGTTTTTCATCCGACCCATTGCAGCATCCCCGTGGTCACGTGATCAGCATTCAGAGGCTTGGCAACCACTGGCTTGGCTTTATGATGGTTGCAATGTCTGGCCAGCTTTGGCGACCATCTGGCAAGCAAAGTCAGTGGGAAACTCCTATTCACTTAACCACTGTGGCAAGAAAAGTCATAAAACGGAGCAAAATTCACTTAACAAATGTCTCCCTTAGCAATAGAAATTGTCGTAAGTTGTGGACTGCCTGTATACCTAAAAAGAGGTGAGACATTGATTGTACAATCACTGCCTGCCTTGACTTTTTTTGACACACACCCCCCCCCCGTGTTCTGCTCCTTGTCTTTCCCCTTGGCCACAGCTGATCCCCTCCCTTCCAGCTTTTTTTGTTCCCTGCAGTAAACTGAGAGAAATCTGAAAAAGAAACCACTGTTTTAAATCTCAGGTGGGGAATTTTGTCAAAGAGAGACGGTGTCTTGTTGCAAAAAAAAAAACCCAAACAAACTATGAATTTCTGCTTCTGGGTTAAAGTTAAGCAAAAACAAAAGCGGGGTTGAACGCTGTCACCGCTTGGAGGAATTGAGAACATTGTGAGGTTGAAGACAACTTTTGCAGGTTTCTTGGCCCTGCCTGGTTAGAAATTTTGCGAAATCTAAGAAGAGGTGGGGGAGGACCTGTTTTTCCAAAATGGTGAGACTGCTTTGTTCAAAAGATAGGCTTTCCACTCAGAAAGGAACTGGGGAAAAACATTGCACAAATGTGACTCTGAAATGAGCTCACACACACGCACAAGCACACACACACACACACACACACACATACCGCCCCCATGTCATAACCCAAATCCACTTCTCACCATTGCCTGGGACAAAACTGTACCTTTAAAACATTATTTGGTGAATGATTAAGGTAGCAAATGTAGGATCATCTGTGCAGTGGGTGAGCAATTAATCAAAAACAATTTTGCCAATTAATTTTAAAGAGACAGTTGGTGTAAAGCGTTTTGAGAAGGATGGTTTTTGCTGGTGTTTCCTTTGCTGGTTTCTTGCATCTGTCGTTTCAGTTTGAAAAGAGAATGAGCTCACTCTGTAGATGAGGGACGAGGCTGTGAACCCTCTGGTCTTTTTCAGTTTCTTTCCCAAGAAACTGGATCCCTTTCAGTGGCTGCGGTTGTGAGCAGCCCCCAACCACAGCCCATCCCAGTGACATAGCTTGAGTTATGTAGGCTGAAGATTTAAGAGTCGCCCTGGAGCTAATAGCTCCCAGGGCAAGGTGCCATCAAAACCCCCATGAAAGTCATGTAAATCAAATCAAAAACACAACAAACCAATTAAAGCCAAATTGTAGAAGAGCAGCAAATTAAAAGCAGCAGAGGTTAAAATAAGCAGCCCAAAGAAAAAACTAAAAATATCAAAGATGAATTGACTCCAACAGCAAGTCGTAGAGGCAGAAATGCAAGAACAGCTACGATGATGAAGAAATGGTTTGACATTATAAAGTAGACTGGGGGGGGGGGAAATGCTCCAGAGGTAGGAAAGGGGGCGCCATCTTATTGGAGAGATAAGATTCGCCAGAACCCATCTGCCACACCTCAGCGGATTAACAGCATCCTGACCAGGACCTCTCACGGCACAGTTAGATTAGGAACAAGCGGGCAAAAGCTGCTTCTTCAAATTCCCTAGCTCTAGAGCAGAAAAGCCTTTATTGGTTAGGGCGGTGACATTGATCCCGGCTTTGCCACCATCAGAGGCACTTAGTTGTACAAGCTGATTAGGTAAGGTTGGTCTTTCTCAGCCCAGCACACCTCATAGAGTTGTGGTGGAGAGAAAAATAAGAGGAAGGTGGGCTAATGTGCAGTGATGGAAAGGCAGGGTAAGTGTTTAACTCCTGAATAAATGGAAAGAGGCATTCTTGGTGTCAAACCAGAGGCTAGGCCAGGGGTCTTCAAACTTGGCCCTTTTATGACTTGTGAACTTCAACTCCCAGAATTCCTCAGTCGGCCATTTTGATGAAACTGCGGGCTTGGATCCAGACCAGGGGTCTTCTTTTATGACTGCCTGGCTGAGGAATTCTGGGAGTTGAAGTCCACAAGTCATAAAAGGGCCAAGTTTGAAGACCCCTGGGCTAGTGCTAGGACCAGCTATGAGGGAGGTATTTGATCCTGGTGTGGTCCAGTCGAGAAGACCAATGCTACAGCTTCCATTGCTGGTTTCTTCTTCATACTCTGTTTACAGTATGCAGAAATATGGCTAGTCTTCAAGATGGGAATGTTCCCAAGCTGTGGTTTGGATGGGCTCAGAACATGGGGTCATTAGGAGAACCTTGTGTAGCTACTGCGTCTGTTCAGCTTTCGGTCTTCAGCAACAGCTGTAGATATATCTATCTCTGGAAGGAGAGAAAGCCATAAAGCTGTGCACACTTTCAAAATGAGCGAGATTAAAAAAAAAGAATCTGAAATCTCACACAATCACAATTTCTTTCTGTTTCTCATTCAAGCGGCCACCTCTTCTTTCCCCCCAAGCTGTCTGATGCTTTTAGTCAGTGCAATTCCTATAGCAGCTGCATCATTTTTTTTTTAACCTGAACTGTTGAGTCCCTTTAGCTATGCAGATTCGTCACCGTTGGCAAACTTCTCTTCCACAAGCCGCTCTAGTTGTCTTTTAAAACCATTTAAAGAAGCTCAACATGTTAGCGAATTCCTTAAGCTCCCCCTCATGACTGTTTATTGGAGCCTAATATTTTTTGAGATGAGCTATGCAGGAGTTACTCTGGTCTTTCCGAAGACAATAAAAGGTTTGGGGCTGGTGGGAGTTTTGAAAGCACGTTGTCAGTCGCTTACAAAATGGCTGTCGGGAGGTAGGGGCTTCCCTATTGCAGAATGGCTGCTGTGGGCCACTCAGCCCCCCCCCCATTCCAGATGGTGAGCTGTTTGATTGTCCCCGGTCACCCCCAGATTCATCCTGCCATCTGTCAGGTTATCTTTGTTTTTTGTTTTTGTACGCCAAAGCAGGCACCTTTCCTAACCAGGGTCTGAATTGCAACTCTCCTTGTTTGTTTGTTTTTAATTGTAATGTTTGTGGACCTCTCAGGGCCCTGAGGTGAAAATAACAATGAGGCTGGAAGCAGAGCGCTTGCTTTACCGAATGTCAGCTCCTAATTAAAAGAGAGAGAGAGAGAAAGAGTTTTTCAACTTTCTTGGCAGCAGTTCAGAAGCGGGTTGCGAAAATAAAGGTTGTTTATGATTTAGAAGGAGAGGGAGTTTGGGGGGACATCAAAGGGAAAATCCAGAGGAGCCAAGATAGAGAAAAGATGCTGATGCCCTAGAAAAAGTGCAGAGAAGAGCAACAAAGCTGATAATGGGGTCTGGAGGCTAAACCCTTCGATCAATGATTGGGCTACAGGTGGTCCTCGAGTTACAATTGAGGCCCAAAATCTATATTATGAGTGAAACACTTGTTAAGTGAGTTTCGTCCCATTTTACGACCTTTCTTGCCACAGTTGTTAAGTGAATGACTGCAGTTGTTAAGTTAGTAACACGGTTGTTAAGTGAATCTGGCTTCCCCATTGACTTTGTTTCTCGGAAGGACACAAAAGGGGACGTCTGTGAAGATTTTAAAAAATCGCCACCAATCTTCCCATTTCCATTTTCACCACCACCATCCTATCAGAGCCATCCTATTTCCGCCCTCCCATCAACAAATGTCAACTGTCAATAACTGCCTTTCTGTCTCCCACACCAGGGGTAGGCAACCTTGGCTCTTTTATGACTGGTGGACTTCAACTCCCAGAATTCCTGAGCTAGCATGGCTCAGCTTGGAAACCTCTCCCTTTCACCTCAGTGTGGCTGGCTCAGGAATTCTGGGAGTTGAAGTCCACGAATCATAAAAGAGCCAAGGTTGCCTACCCCTGTCCTACACCATCTGATAGAATGGATGAAGCTTCCAGGATAAAAATAAACACCACTTTTGGTACCAAAGAGGATCACGTGACTCCGGGGCACTGCAGCTGTCATAAATACAAGTCAATCGCCAAGGGGGTCCGAATTTTGATCACGTGACCAGGGGGATGTCGGCATGGTTGCGAGTGTGGAAACGGCAGTAAGTCCCTTTTTCAAGTGGTCAACGGCCAACTCGCCATGGGAATTGTTTTCAGCGCTAGATTACCGTCACCATTTCATTCCATTACTTTTATTATTAGTCAGTCTGTTTTTGTCGAAATCATTGTAACTCTTGTGTTTCTGGATTGACTTTATTATTATTGGCCACAGTTCCGTTGGAATTAATTTAATTTTTGTGTATGTTGAATTGTCCTACGGTGGGTTGTTTGGCAGTGAGTTGGCCATGGCGAATTTCCCATTTCGTCGAGAAGGATACCATAGCTGATTGTATCAAAAGCCACCAATAACTCCAGGAGAACCAGCAAGGTCATATTTACCCATTTAATTTCCAGCATGGTTCATCTACCAAGTCAATCGGTATAGACCAGGGGTCTTCAAACTTGGCCCTTTTATGACTGGTGGACTTCAACTGAGGAATTCTGGAAGTTGAAGTCCACCAATCATAAAAGGGCCACGTTTGAAGACCCCTGGTCTGGATCCAACCCCGCAATTTCATCAAAATGGCTGACTGAGGAATTCTGGGAGTTGAAGTCCACCAGTCATAAAAGGGCCAAGTTTGAAGACCCCTGAGAGTCTGTATCCAACTCCGCAGTTTCATCAAAATGACCAACTGAGGAATTCTGGGAGTTGGAAGTCCACAAGTCATCAAAGGGCCAAGTTTGAAGACCCCTGGACTAAATGGACCAAGATAATCAGATTCATCCACATGCACCTTGAGCTGCAAGGCCACTTTCTCCATCATCTCACCCACTGAATGAAATATTTTACACTGGTCTGTCATTACAGAGATCTTCTATAGATCAAGGGAGACCCTTTTCATTCTAACTGCCTCTTTTAAGCAGGCAGCACAACGTTCTGCACCCAAGAAGACATTCATCCCTTGGGGCTAGTCCTGTTCTAATAGATACAATTAGCCTAGAAGGGCAATGGTTGAATAAGCTGGCGATGGCTCCCATATTTCCACTGGCTCTTCCCACATCTTTGAAGATCTATAAGCTGAAAAGAATCCACATGAAGAAGACGAGCTGTTTCCAAGGTTACCTTGCTTTGACCTGACTACCGTTGGGAGTCCGGGTCAAGACAAACCTGGTGGATCTGGTCTGCGGAGAACGATGGAAATTGCTCACAGCAAGACGTCAATTGTTCCACCTCCCTTCCCCATCATCCTTGTGGAGAAAATGCCACACGATACGATACGGAAGAGCTTGGCCAGCCTGTGCTGTGTAGATGCAACAGAGGAAGAGAGACGTAAGCTGCATCTGCTTACTACAGATTAGGATTTTAAATGGGCCTTCAAAATGCATCTATTCCTCATTCCATCTAATTCATACAGAGAGCCCTCCTTGTATGCTCCAGCTCTTAAACTAGTATTATTTTCTGCTTCCTGGTAAGGCAAAGAGCCAATTTATCTCTGCTCAAGGGGCTTAGGGACAACCCTCTCAATCATCTGCTTTAGCGTGCTTTTCCAAGGCTTTGCTGATAAACCAAGTGGGAAGTTCCCTAGAAGACCATCTGGATCCATCAGCTGCTTGGGGTACAGCATTTTCCCATTCTCCAATCCTGCCCAGGTTGATAGCAGCCACCCCCATAAAAATAACCAGACAGCTCTTCTCCTTTCAAAACACGATCAGCTTGCTAAATGAGGATTACCTGTATTCCGCAGATGTGATGGTCAGGAACCAATCCATGCTTTCCCAGAGATAACATATGAAGCAGAAAGCCATTCTAAGGCAGAAAACCTGGATTTTTCACGAAGTCTGGCTGGGAAAAATGTTTATTTTTTTATTTAAAAGGAGGATAGGACTTGCCTATTTCAGTTTGGGAGTTTAATTGGGTCCATGGGCACATTCTTCCTCCCAGAATACTTGGATCCTCTTTGTTATTTCTTGGCAACATTTTCTCCTGCCCACAACAATGTTTTTATGATCCTCTAAGATTTTAAGGATTACAGTTGCCTTCAGCAGGTGTGAGGAAAGATCATCTGCTAAGATTAATAGGATAGTCAAATAAAAGAGTAACCGAATAAGAATAACAGAATAATAGTTGGAAGGGATTTTAGAGGTCTTCTAGTCCACCACCCCCTGATCAAGCAGGACACCCTATACCATTTCAGACAGATGACTGTCCAATCTCTTCTTAAAAACCTCCAGTGATGGAGCACCCATAACTTCTGGAGGGGAGCTGTTCCTTTGATTAATTGTTCTGACTATCAGGAAATTTCTCCTTAGTTCTAGGTTGCTTCTCTCCTGGATGAGTTTCCACCCGTTGCTTCTTGTCCTGCCTTCAGGAGCTTTGGAGAATAGCTTGACTCCCTCTTTGGGGCAGCCCCTAAGATATTGGAACACTGCTATCATGTCCCCCCTCGTCCTTCTTTTCACTAGACGTATCTAATAAACTCTTTCCAGAGCCTTAATATCTTTTTTATAATACGGTGACCCAAACTGGATGCAGTATTCCAAGTATGGTCATAAGAACATATTTAAGGGGGTGGAAGAAATTTTGAAAAGAGGGTCCAGTGTCTTTGTCTGCAGAGGGCTCACTCGTTGGAAGCTCATACAGAGATGGAGAACAAAAAAAAGGACTTGAGGTAGAAGGAGCAAAGGGTTTAAGGGTATAAACCGAGAGGGTTTAGTCTGCGTCTTGCAGCTACATTATGACATCCCAGTTGAGCCAGATGCTTTAGGAGCCCCAAATCGCCTGAGTGGATACATAACCAGATCTTTGTGGCTTATGTGGTAATGTGAACTAGTCTCGCAACTCTTTCTCTGGGGAACCTGGTCCCTCTTTAGAAATAAGTTGCCAATCGGGACTTTCCACCTTGGGAGGTGAGCAGTGTGTGGGCTTTATCTAGTAGATGCCTATAAGCTGGATCTGGGTTGCATTCGCACCGAAGGTGGTGAGTTCACACCAGCTTGTGTGATCAGCTCAGAGTAGAGAAGGTGATGCTTTCCTTCAAAACCCCTAGAAAGACTCCAGAGGTTTTTTATGAGGATCTGGTCATCTGGTGTCCAGGAAGATGCCTTCTTGTGTGCTTAAGAGGGGGAAACAGCCCAAGTTGTCACTTGAAAAACCTGGAAGGATAATTGTGAAGCAGGGGCTGTTTTCAGACAAACATCTCCCCCCCCTTGCATTCTGAGCTGGGAGGAATGTGCTTTTTCTTAGCCGTTGAATTTGCTCTCGGACTCCTCTGGTGCTCTACCTCTCTACTCGGCTTGTTGCTATTATGAGTAATATAATGCATTTGGGCAAAGGAGCCTTTTAAGTTCCGAGTGTAGGTGTGATTTATAGAGCTGCTCGGGGGTTCATACATCTTAATCCAGCAGGGGCTGCCGTGATCTTGTTTCACCTACACAACTCCAGGCAGCCAATAGAAATCCTGGCTGTTCCACGCATTAAGACTATTAAATCTTCACGCCTCGAAAGATGCCAGAGGAGTTGGCTTCTCCAGCAGGTCTGGGCAAAAGGGCTGGAGGGTGGTGAAGCCATTATGGGAAGAGTCAGGAAGCTGGTCCCCGGTAAAGTAGTAAACCAGCACACTGTTTGACCCCAGAAGGCCAGTCTAGAAATGGGGAGGGCTCCTTTCTACACAAGGTCTACCTGTTGGTTTAGAAATGAGGTGTGGCTTGAGGTGGCACCAAAGAATAAGATGCGGAATATCTCATTTTGTAAAGGCTCATTGTATGGAAGATGTGTCCATTAACCTCCAAAATCCGTTGAACTGAGGAGCAGTTTACCATGGTGGTAGTAATGCCAACATTTGAGTCAGTTACATCATTTACATCAGGGGTCCTCAACCTTGGCAACTTTAAGACTTGTGAACTTCAACTCCCAGAATTCCTCGGCTAGCTGAGGAATTCTGGGAGTTGAAGTCCACGTCTTAAAGTTGCCAAGGTTGAGGACCCCTGATTTATATGATGGTGTGATGCAAATCACAAAAGGAAGGAAGGAAGGAGGGGAGAAAGGGGAGAAAGGAAAGAAGGAGAAATGTGGCAGGCAGGGAAGGAGGAAGGAAGGAAAGAAAGAGAAAGGAGAAAGGGAAGGAAACAAGAAGGGGAGGGAAGGAGAAAGGGAAGAAAGAAAAGAACAAAAGCAGGAGGGAGGGAGGGAGGGCTGTGTCAGATGAGGAATAGAATCAAAAGCTCTTTTGGCTGCAAGCACAGATAACAAATGTAGCTCAGCAAATTTCCTGTGAAAAGTTTTCAATGTGAGGCAACTTTGGCAGTTTGAAAGTTGTAAAACGTTGGCTTCTCAATTAAAACATTGTGAAGCTGAAAATAGTTGCAGCTGTTTTTTCCGCTCTGCAGTTTCTAAAATTCCCATGAAGTAATAGTAAATCCGATCAGGTTTTCCCATAAAACAGCAAGTTTGGTCTAGCGCAGGGGTAGGCCACCTTGGCTCTTTTATGACTCGTGGACTTCAACTCCCAGAATTCCTGAGCCAGCCATGCTGAGGAGAAAGGGAGAGGTTTCCAAGCTGAGCCATGCTGGCTCAGGAATTCTGAAGTCCACCAGTCATAAAAGAGCCAAGGCGGCCTACGCCTGGTCTAGCGGTTAAGGTCTTAGGCTAGAAATCAGGAGAAAGGGAGTTCTAGTCCCCTTAGGCATGAAAGAAACAGCTGGGCAACCTTGAGCCAATCCCTCTCTCAGCCCCAAGTGCCTCACGGAGTTATTGTTGTGGGGTAAAGGGGTTGTAGGTGTGTTTGCCACCTTGAGCTCTTTATAAAAGTAATAAAGGAGGGATAACCCCCCCTCCTAAAATAGAAGTTCTTTTTTTCTCCACATACCAAAGCTTTTAATTGCTCTGAATCCAAACTGTATGCAATAGGCTAGATTTTATTTTTAATCACGTCATTAGTGCTGCCTAAATATTTGGGCAGTCAGTGGTTGAGATGAATATGTTAATTTGAAACACCCTCATTTGCATAGGCAAATTTCCCAGAAAATGTTGCAGTTTGGAATTCTCCAGACCGTCTCCCCCCCTTCCATCTTTTTTGATATCCACTCAACCCAATTTAGAACCACTAAATCATGGCCTGTCGGTCACTAAAGGACTGCAAGATTCTCATCCTGCTCTAATACTTGGGAAATCCCTGTGAACCATGGTGGGGGGGAGAGAACAGTGTGACTTTGTGGAGCAGGGAAGAGGGGAGCTTTGTGAACCATCGTTGTCTGTGAGTAAGAGGAGGAAAGAAAACTGTTGAGTAAAATGTGAAATCCATAACTTCTTGATTTCTCCTCTTTTCTGGGAGGCAGGAGCCAAGCGGTGGGGGAGTTACTGGACTTTGCCCTTGATAGTGTTATTTTATATCCATCCCTCACTTTTTGCAAACTGTTTTTGCACTCAAAATCCTCTCTTTGCCCTGGAGTTCTGGGCGAGGTATGGTCAACTGAAGATGGTTCCATAAAAATTGAACTAATGGTCACTGCACATACAAAAAAAAAACCAGTGGGTAGACTCATTTCTTGGAACCTCTCTGGATAAGGAGAGGATGGGAGATCATCCACAACTGTTCCGGATGGCTACTCCTTGAGAGGTGACAGCAAAATAGCAGTTTTCTGTGGGTTTGAGCACTGAGCGATGAAGGGGGTAGCCATTTTGCTCACAACTAGGGTGGTGCCTTTTAAAGCACAGTTGAGTTTGCCAACCTCACTTCTTAATGATTTGCCTCACTTTCTAACCACTTTCATTGGACACCTCACTTTTTAATCATTTTCAGAAATTTAACCAACTTAAAACTATTAGAAACCTTCAGAATGACCCATTTGAAAAGTCTTCCTCGGACGAGTTTATCTTCAACTCTGAACAAGAGAAAAATTAATTTTAAGCTTCAGAACTAAAGAATTTAATCTAAGAAAATTCTGGATGCATTTTAAGGATCAAGATAAATTTGGAACATTGACTTTTACTAAAAGAGTTTGGAATTAACTTTAAAAATAAATTCTTATGGGAAACAGATGTATTCTGGCAATTCTGGCTGTTGCAAGTTATGACAAAAGATCAAGTGTTGAGTTTAGAAACTGGACACTAGAGGGAACTAAAGATTTGAAGCAGATTTGAAGAGGAAAAATGTACAGGCCTTTTCTTGATATGTTAATACTGGGATTTTGTGTCACAAAACATTATAACGTTGGAAATATTAAAGGAGATCTTTGAAGAATGGGGGCAGAAATTACGACCTGTAATATCAATACAGTCAGTAATAATGTCTGTTTCTATGGATAGGCTATGTTTAAAAAGATGTTAATGGAAGTGTGACAGATGCGGAATACATTTTATCTGAAAAGATGAGAAAGTAGAGAAGGACAGGCCAAGAGAATGATTTGAAAAAGGATAAAACTGGATATGCAGTTTTGAAAATTAAAAGGGGAAACACAAGCGATAAACTAGGAGAATTACCTGGAAAATGAAGCTTGTTGAAGGCTTGAAGAAATCTGTGTAATGGGATGAAGAAAAATGGAAAAGAAATCCAATCCTATGACAGCTGAATTCAAGATTAAGGCTGTTAAAAGGAAAAAATATAAAGTTGGTTTATGTAACCAAAATTAAAATAAGACTATATTGCTTAGTGGAAGTTCCGGTCCCAATTACCGTTGTAAGAGGAGGATGCCCTATAGAATTCTTGATTTTTCACACTAAAAACAAACAAACAAACAAACAAATGAACCAGTTTGACAGCTGCCATGTGGATGATGGTTGTCGTTTATTATTTCCCGAAGCTCTAAAGTATTTCAAGGTCCATTTGAAGGCCTTATACGACATGAATGCCAATGAGGAGTGGGACAAAGCTTAAAACCCCTCCCTCATTTATTCAAGTTATATGTGGTATATATACGGAGGGAAGTTGGATTGGAAGAAAGTGAGTGTGGTTGTAGAAGCATCAGGAACCTGTTCTATGTAGGTGACATTACTCTACTAACTGAAAAATGCAAATCATTTGCAAGCCCTGGTAATAAAAGTCAGAGAGCACATTGAAAAAAAAAATGGAGCTTCCATTAAATATAAAGAAGGCCTGATTAATGTCAGCAGGTACAGCAACCAGTCTTAGAATTGACAATGAAGACATCAGGAGTAAAAGAACCAGCAGCCAAGAAATGTGCTGCAGAGTATAATGACTATTCTTCATTGTAGAGTAGGAATGAAAGCCTTGAAAAAGCAGTCATCACCCCGAGTCTATCTCTACAAAGGTCAGAATTGTGGCCGTGATGATTTTTCCTGTGACATTTAATGGATGCGAAAGTTAGACCTCGAAGAACCGAGACAGATGCTTTTGAACACTGGTGGTGGGGAAGACTCTTGAGAATACCATGGACCGGAATGGGACAATTGCTCACGGAGACATAGCTGTGCCTACTTCATCCGGGCCTCCCTAGCCCAGCTGGCCCTTCTTGGGTTTTGTCCCACTTAATTGTTGCTGCCCCCACTCCTGCGCCTCCCACCAGTGGACACGCCACAAGCGGGGCTAACTGTCCTGTGGGGGGAATCGGCCATCGAGATTTGTACCATGGCACATCGCCCGTGACTAGACAATGTGGGAGCAGTAGCAGGGCAGCAGTAGCGGCAGTATAACATTGAGGGAGGGCCAGCTGTGAATGAAGGCCTGCTGGGGGGGCGTGGGTAAGTGTCTGTGGCGGGCCAGTCAGGGCTGAATGCCCATGGTGGGTCAGCTGGGCCAAGGTGAAGTGGGCACGACCATGTGGCCGCGACCAATTGCCCTAGAGTAGGGGTAGGCAACCTTGGCTCTTCTATAACTCGTGGACTTCAACTCCCAGAATTCCTGAGCCAGCTGTGCTGGCTCAGGAATTCTGGGAGTTGAAGTCCACAAGTCATAAAAGAGCTAAGGTTGCCTACCCCTGCCCTAGACCCCCAGGGACAGTCAAGGGACTAACTCATCAAACAAATCAATCCAAAGTTTTTACTCAAGATGATCAAACGATCAGGCTGAAATTATCATATTTTGTACAGAATTCAGTTCTACAAAGAAGTCAACTATGGTAGGAAAAGGAAAGGGAGGAAATGGGTGTGCTATGGGAAGACCTGAACGAAAAGATTGGGGAACAGATCATGGAGATAATCTGTGTCAAGTCTCAAAAGAGTCAATACCAGTATACGGCACATACTCACCAAGCATTAGAAGAGTACAGAATTCTGTGTTCAACCTGACTGTTGGTAACTCGACGCAAATGTTACAGAACCGATATTATTACAAACTGCAGTATTTCTATTAACGTTACAACTATTACAAGCTTGCTTTTTACCATCCAAACAGCTAGCTAAATTCTGCATTCCTGAAAGTTATTGGAGAATTGGGGACATTTTACAGTATTTTGAGATTTAGCTCCTTATCCTTCATTTTCAGGCTTCTGCCTGCCTTTTAAAAAAATCTTTTAAAGCCCTTTCTTCCTGTGGTCTTTTTGTCCCTGAACACACAACACACAACACATACCCCACTGCCACAATTTAATGTAGTTGGCATCCATCCATTTTTTCTTCCCTCCCTTACAACTGCATGATGTCAACTGCACCAAGGAACGTGTTGCCAACCTAATGGACTTCGTGCTGCCACCCTGCCGGGCCACCTTGGTTCAAGGAGGTGGACGTGGCGGGTCAGTGGTCCTGCTGTTCTTCTCTGCTAATAATTTGGACAAAAACGGCTGCACCGCCCTTCCCCAGCCAGGCTTAAGCTGTGTCTCCCCCTCTGGCGCGTGTGTGAAAATGGAGCTGACTAATTGTTTCATTTGCGCTAAAAGAGGCGCCCCGGTAGTAAATCATAGGGAAAGGCTGTGCTGGCAGCTCTGCAGGAGGCCCGCTGTAGATGCAGCTAAGTGCTACCTAGACAGAGCCTTACAGCACCGCCGTCTGAGGATGAAGGGGGTGGGGGGTCTGGGAAGGACCCCTTAGGGCAGAAAGCCCCAGCATAAATGTTGTTTTGACACTGGCGACTTGAGAGAAGGTTTTGAGCCCAGCTCTGAGAGAGATCAAAGAAGGGGAACCTCTTCTGGAGGAGCTGGGCCAGCGTCTTAGGCAGGGACCAGAAGCTTTTGAAGGCTTTCTACTAGAGATGGAGGACTGGGGAGGGACAAATGCCTTCTGCAAGACAAGACAGGGAAGGTGGATTTTAGCACCCTGGTGAGCAGCAGCTCTTGGCTCACAACTGTTGGGGGGTTCTGTGTGTGCTGCAATCAAATGTGCGGAGAGGGGGAGCAAAGGGTTGATCCTCAAAACAAGCAGTCCAGGGAAGAAGACCCGAATCAAACCATCTTGCAACCCTCACTGATGGGACGGAATGTGTGCCTGACTTTGGGGGACGAGGGGAAAAGGTGCTGCCTAGGAAACAGTCAGACAGGGGAAGGGGCAGCCCCCAAGGGCTTGACAGCCGGAGGAAGAAACTTAGGAAGGACCTGCCCCAACGATGAGGGGGTTAAAAGGGGCAATGGGTATTTTGTACTTTCAGACTTGCAAGAATCCGTTAATGTAGCCTTGTGATAAAGTAGAATTAGCTCAACTAGCTCTTGTTTTTCTTGTTTACCTGGGAGGGATGATATCAGTCAAATTGGGGTTGGTTGGTTTGTTTGATAACTTGGTGTTGGATGGGTGGGATGAGGTGAGTGGAAGTGACCTCCAGCCTGGAAATTATCTGAGCCAAGACAGTCCCAGGGAAAAGAGCTTAGGAGTTGGGACAGGAGTGGGAGTTTAGACACACACACACACACACACACACACACACACACACACACATTGGATATACACAGTCTCTGCTCATCTTCCCCCCCCCCCCTGCTTTGCTTATTAGGATATCCACAACCGGTTTCTGCCCTTTTCCCTCCCTGGGTTTCCGGAAAGGTGGAATTCTGGCTCCAGGTGGGACAATCACAGATTGCGGAACTTCCCCAAGTAGAATAAGCACATCCAGGCAGAGAAGGCTCCACCGTGCTGGGTTTCAGCAGGGAGGGGGGGCATTAGAAATACAGTTCTCCTATCACTACTTTTTCAAGACAGTAACTGTTCAGGATCATGGAGAAAAATCTATCCCTGCAGTTGCTTAAAAGCCAATGCCAACTTGATGGCAGATCATCAGTCATGACTGTTGAGGATCTTTCACTTCTGATGTCACAGGGTGGGGGCTGCCTCTTGGGAATCTCATGGCTGGGTGAGATGGGTACCTAGATGGCCGAACTTGATTCCGGTGGGGAACAAGACCTGCAAGCAAGGAGAAGATAGTAAGGAACTTCCCACCAGGAAAGAGAGAATTCACTATGCTTGCAGGTCACCTCCTGACGCTGGAACGGCCAGATAATGCTCCACGTTTGCAATTATATAGCTCAGCCATCCGTGACCTGGTGCTCTCTTCTCCTCCTCAGCCAGTGTGTTTATTATCGGGATGAGCAAAGACTCCGATGTTTGCAGGACCCCTCTGTAAACAAGAGTGCTCCTGGCATTCAGAAGTTCTCTAGCTCATGTGAAAAATCAGAGGCAAAGGGGCAAATCCTTTCTCAGGAGCATCGAAATGCCTCAAAGGACAGGCCAAAATCTGCCTCTGCTTTGTAAGATAGCCAGTGCCATCACTGTTTTCTTGCCACTGTGGAGCTGGGGCTGATGTTGTTCGGCTTTCCTTCCCCTCCTGTGACCTGGTGCCTTTACAGCCAAGGTGAGATTTAGCCTTGGAAGTCCCTGACCGCAGGACAGACCCTTCACTGCCGCAACCGTTGCGTGTGAACGACGGGTTGCTCCCCGATGTCTTTCTTCCTGTTCACTGATGCTCTGCATTTTTTTTTTCAGTTGATGTCTTTGAACCCAGATGCCTCAAGAGATGCCTTCCAGACCCTCTGGAACATCAGCACTTACCAGAACATCTCTTCCGGTCAGTTGGCAGCGACAAAGGGGCTGGGTGGAAGAACGGTATTGAGGAAAAAAAAAAAATTGTGTCTGCAGAAAAAGCATAGGTGCTTTTGACCACTTCAACGTTTTGTGCGGCTCTGGGACAGCCTATACTGAATCCAGAGATTGTCACACATTATGGGAGAAGGAGCTGCTGCTTTCCCCTCCCATAATGCCCCTTTCCCAGCCGTCCTATAACCTTCATATTGCATCTTTGTGAGAATCCCTTTAGGGCAGGGGTGTCAAACTGCCAGACCGCGGGCTGGATGCATCGTGCCGAAACCGTGCCCACCCCATTGCCGACAATGGAAAAAAAGTCACGATACATCGCAACCAGTCATGTGACGTTGTGAGTTTGACACCCCTGCTTTAGGGCATCCCATAAAGGGCTGTTGGTAGCAGGCTGGACTGGCAGCAGGATAAAGGGCTTTAACAGATTAACAGGATAACAGAATTGGGAGGGACCTTGGAGGTCATCTACTCCACTCCCCTGCTCAAGCAGAAGACGTTATATCATTTCTGACAAGTGGCCTGTCTAATCGCTTCTTTAAAGCCTCCAGTGATGGGGGCACCCAGAACTTCTGAAGGCAAACCATCCCATTGATTAATTGTTCTCAATGTCAGAAAATTTCTCCTTATTCTAGGTTGAATCTCTCCTTGATTAGTTTCCACCCATTGTTTCTTGTCTGGCCTTCAGGTGCTTTGGAGAATAGGTGGACCCCCTCCTCTCTGTGACAGCCCCTCAAATCTTGGGACACTGCTATCATGTCACCCTGGTCCCTTCCCTTCACTAGACTAGTCATGCCCAGTTCCTACAACCGTTCTTCATGTGTTTTAGCCTCCAGGCCCCTAATCACCATCAATCCATTATCAACTCGTTGATGATAATGAATCATCAATTCATCCTGGTGCCAAATTCAGGCCACCACTTGTGATAGTTGCTGCATTTGGCTTTACGTTTGGCTGCATTTGGCTTTATGGCAAATCTACCACTTTATTTAAGAGGGAACAATGAGGCGTAGCCTGTTTGCAAGAACGCAGGTGCATTTGGAGCTGAAACGGCCAGGTATGATAGGTTGGCTTTTGTTGTCTACATGTACAAATATTTTCTCATCTAGATTTCCACATTGGGAGCATCCTTTTCCACTTTGCCCGTCTTTCTAGAGAATCGGCTTATTTTAGCAAGCATCTTATCTGTGTCCTCCTCTCTTCGGCTCATTTCAAGCTTTGAAGGAGGATGAGACAAGGAAAAAAAAATGAAACAGACATCCAAGCAGGCAGAAAAGATAGGAATCAAAGGAATCATAATCTTCTCTGGGCTACCTCTGTATCTTCTGCTTAGCAATTAACTGTCAGGCTAGAATGAGAACGAGGATTCCAAGTGGGGAAAGAACAGGTGGAGCTAGTCAGTTTCTGCATACCTGTTATTTTGCTTTCAGCCACAGAAGAGAAATAAGGAAAGTTTAAGACTTTCCTGGTCCTAGCGAAGCTCTTCAGCCAAGATTTCCTTCTTCCTTAGCTCTTTTATGTCTTCAAGCCCATGTTGACTTCTGGCAAAATAGTCCCCTGCTGTTTTCTTGGCAATATTTTCGGGAGTGGTTTGCCACTGCTTTATTCCTAAGCTGAGAGCGACTGCCCAGCACCACCCAGCTGGGTTCATGCCTAAGGCAAGACAACAACTTACACCTTTTCTCAGTTCCTAACCTAGTGCGGTTACACCCCTAAGAAATGTTTAATCATCTCGCAGTGGTTTTCCTGCCCAGTCCTGAACAAATTTGGACTCTTCATACCTCTTGTGTGTGAGAAACCTGTCACTTGTTGGCGAAGGTTACTGAGGGGTCCTTTGTGAGCTTGGTTCTTTTCTTGCAGATTTTTCATTACCCAAACTAGGCGGTATCACCAGTGCTAGTATGGCTACAAACTATATATATTCTGTATATTCAGAAGCCAAGTGGGGGTCCATTTTTTTTTTTTGTCAAGCAGCGTTGTACTGTTCTTGTATTTGCCTTAGTTTGTGGGTGGCCACCTTCGTCTTCAAAGCCATGCGTGATTCTCAAGCTCATCTTTTTATAGAAAAAGACCCACAGAGGGACCCTGTTGGCTGAGAATTGGCAGCACAGTTGCTGCTATTTTGAGATGGGAAACACATGAAATGGTAGCAGTCCTAAAATAGCTTAACATGATTTGAAAAGGAAAAAAGCACGGACTCCACAGTGCCCTTCCCCAGCTCTGCAAGAAAGCACATTATCCTCCTCTGTGAGTGTGAAATGGCTCACTTTGCAGTGTAGCCCACCCTCTTCTTCCCTCGAAAGCGTTAATAGCAATAGCACTTAGACTTATATACCACTTTGTAGTGCTTTACAGCCCTGTCTAAGCAGTTTACAGAGTCAGCATGTTGCCCCCAACAATCTGAGTCCTCATTTCATCAACCTCGGAAGGACGGAAGGCTGAGTCAACTTTGAGCCAGTCAGGATTGAACTCCAGACTGGGCAGAGTTTGCCTGCAATACTGCATTCTAACCACTGCGCCACCATGCCTCTTAATGTGCAGACCACACTGCAAGGTCTACACCGGGGTAGGCAACCTCGGCTCTTTCATGACTGATGGACTTCAACTCCCAGAATTCTTGAGTCAGCATAGCTGACTGGGAGTTGAAATCCATCAGTCATAAAAGAGCCGAGGTTGCCTACCCCTGGTCTACACTCTACGCATACTAAAAATCGGCAAGCTTTGCAGACCATTGCAGCCACCATTTTGACTTTTTTGACCATACCCCGTGGAGACCCTTGAGATGCCAGAAGCCCACCCATACAGGCCATCTTTAACTGTGCAACAGGTTGAACAACACAACGGAATGTCTTCTGCTAACCCGTGTCCTCCTTAAATCTTGCCGATTTTTCTAAATAGTTTGAGCCAGACCAGCTCATTTGTAGAATTTGCAGTAAAATCTAAGACGTGCCTCTCTCTCTCTCACTGGATCATTTGCAGAGGCTAATCTGGCTGACAGTTAAATCTGGCTATAACACTTGTGAACTGACGTCTTCCTGCACAGCTGAGGGCAGCAGCCCTGCACACATATGCCTGTCTCCTGATTTTTATTTTTTTAGTCCCTCTTCCCTGCCTCTCAGCATCTGCTATCTGAAGTGGCCGACTCATTATTTCTAATTGTCAAGCCTGGCCTGAGTTCACGGAATTGCATCCCTAAAGGAAGAACTGAGCAAGGCCAGCTTTTTGCACAGTCCCTCCATGCTGAACCTCACATGCCAAACTTCCTTTCGGGGGAAATATTTTCGGGAACTTGCAAATCTTGAAGAACTTCTCTACCATTTTTAGCAGATCTCTTTGTAGATCTCTCCCAATCAGGAATCTGGAAGGCTCCTTGGAGAAAGGAGATATTAGCTACTAGAAGATTCTCAGCGTTTTTGCTCATTGCTGGCTTTTCTTTAGATCACTCTGGGGCAGTTAGTCCCACGATGATGGTTAAAGATACATAACACTGAATGTTTGCTTTTAGTCGGGCTAGCTTTAGTTTCGAAAACTGTCTCAACAAATTTTTGGCCTGGTTTGAAACACTGTATATAAGTGAAATGTACCTTATGGCCAATCTATTCATACACTAAGTCAGTGTTTCCCAAACTTGACAATTTTAAGGCATGTGGACTTCTGGGAGTTGAAGTCCTCATGCCTTAAAATTGTCAAGTTTGGGAAACACTGCACTAAGTAAAGAGCAACTTTCCTATTGATTTCTCCCTCTCCCCCCCCCCCCATCAAAGTAGGTCTGGGATTGTATTTTGAATAAAGATGCTGAGCTTTCCTCCCTGGCCAGGGAAAAAATGTCTTCCATCCCAATTTGCTATGAATTGACAAATGTTCGTTTCCGGGAGAATTCAAACCAAACCAAAACAAAAAAAAACCTTGAAAACGTTTTGTCCTGTGTTTCCAGACTAAGAAAGCATGCATCAATGCATCCCTTAGACTGAAACACCTACAGATATATACTGAGCAGGTGAACGTGTCCCTGTCGGTTAAAGTGTGCATGAAAATGTGCCCATTTTCTGCAGAGTTAAAAAAAAAAAAGTCCAATAACTTGTATCGATTGAGCCCTGTCCCTCTTGCTTAAATGTCTTGATTTTGTGAATGGCTTTACATCTGTTTGTAGACAGCTATTGATTTTCTCCGTAGCAGGCCTCCTCTCTGTCCCCAAGCTTTTTAATACAGTGAATGGAAGCGATAGGAGACAATAAACTCAGGCTGACATCCAAGGCCAGTGTCCCAGCAGAGGCTAACAGCTTCCAGCACCACCACCACCTCCTCCTCCTCCCTCTGCCAGCTTCCAGCACCACTTCTTCTTCCTCCTCCTCCTCCTCCTCTCCTCCTCCCTCTGTCAGCTTCCAGCACCACCACTACTACTACTACTACTACTACTTCTTCTTCTTCTTCTTCTTCTTCTTCTTCTTCTTCTTCTTCTTCTTCTTCTTCTTCTTCTTCTTCTTCTTCTTCTTCTTCTTCTTCTTCTTCTTCTTCTTCTTCTTCTTCTTCTTCTTCTTCTTCTTCTTCTTCTTCTTCTTCTTCTTCTTCTTCTTCTTCTTCTTCCTCCTCCTCCTCCTCCTCCTCCTCCTCCTCCTCCCTCTGTCAGCTTCCAGCACTTCTTCTTCTTCCTCCTCCTCCTCAGCTCAGTCTGCTTGATGTCGCCTGTCATTCACTCTCCCTCAGGGTTGAATGAATCCGGACCGCTTCCTCAGTGCCGTTGGCCACCGCTTCAAGAGACCTTCCCTTTAGAGGACCCCACAATGGGATCGGGTGTCCACCTCTGCTGGGCCGCAGCTGGGCCTGCCGCCAGAGGTGGACTTGTCCCCTGCAAAGCATTCTGGATAAAAGGGTGCCATTGTGCGCTCCGGCTGCTTCCAAGGCAGATGGCCGCAGGGAGGAAACTTAGCTTGGGTTCTAATGAAGTGGAGGAGGCCCCGGGTGGGGCCGGGACATCACCCGGGACTTCTGTGCAGCTGCTGGAAGAGCGGCCTGGGGTGTGAGAAGCCACAGCAGAGAAGGTCTTTGTCCGCCTGTTCAAGACAGACCCTGTGTGGGTAGGAGTGAAATAAAAGGTAGAGTGTAAGAAAGACACAGATAACAGAGTCAAGGTGTCTCAAATAGCTAAAGGGCAAAAACATGTTTGAATGGGATGGTTCTGTTTGCAGAAAATGAGGCTTGTAATCTTCTCTGCTTCTTGTGGGGTGGGGGGAGTGTCCTACAGCAAAGGTCCCCAACCTTTTGGGCACCAGGGACCGGTTCCATGGAGAAAGTTTTTTCTGTGGACCGGAGAGTACGTGGTTTTGTGTGCAGCTTGCATCCCACGGATGGAGCTTTGATTGTTTGTGCGGACCGGTTGCTGGCGTGCTGCGGCCCGCTACCGGTCCACGGACCAGGGGTTGGGAACCCCTGTCCTACAGAGTACACTGGGGAGGCCTCTTAACTGGTCCATACCCCAAGAACCTCACCAGGGTAGAGACCCTCACTAGGCCAGTTTTCTAGTTCTTACTACTTAATGTTTGCAAGATAGGAGTAAATGCAAAAGGCTTACTCCAGGCCACACCCGGTGTGGTCATCAGAAGAATCGGAGTAGAAGCCTCCAGCACAGCTGCAAAGCTCGGCTCCAACTGAGCACACAGTTCCTGCTGTCCTGGAGCCAGGAGAGTAGGCGTGTCAGAGCAAGGGAAGCTGGACAGGAGCAGAGCTGCCACACGGCTCTTTAAGAGAGGAAAGCGAACATCTGGCACAAATCAACTCTTGGAAGCCTTGGGAGCAAGGAACAGTAGGAGGGTTGAAAGTGAGCAAGCAAGGTTAAGGGCTGAGCGAGAGAGTTGCCGGGAGAAGGAAGGAAGGGAAGGACTGAGAGCAGAGGACTGGGACCTGCTTCCTGCCCAAGATGATCCTAAGTCGGTGGTGGCGAACCTACAAAAATGAGGGGGGGTGTCAACCTATTTTCCAAAGTACCAGAAGGCAGGACAAGAAGCAACGGATGGAATCTAATCAAAGAGAGAACCAACCTAGAACTAAGGAGAAACTTCCTGACAGTGAGAACAATAAACCAGTGGAACGACCTGCCTCCAGAAATTGTGAATGCTCTAACACTGGAGGTTTTTAAGAAGAGATTGGACAACCATCTGTCTGAAATGGTATAGGGTTTCCTGCCTGAGCAGGGGGTTGGACTAGATGACCTCGAAGGTCCCTTCCAACTCTGTTATTCTGTATTCTATTATTACAACTTATTCCAGTGAAAACCCCAGTAAAAATGGTGTCCAGTAACCCACTCGCATGAGGTCTGAGGGACGTGTTCTTGAAGACACGATAAACGTGGGCCTCCTGTGCTCCCACATGCGAGTTCTCCATCCTGGCGAGGGACGTGTGGGCGCAAGTATCAAGGCCCCAGGTTCATCCAGCAGATGGGAAAGTAGAGAAGAGGCGCAGAGATACTTTAATGGCTTTCTCAGCACAGGAAGAGATTTCCTTCCCACTTCCTTCTTTGACTTCAGAAATGTGCCTGGTCGTTCACCGCAAGAGCCATGAGTGAACGGGCCTGTTTACCGGATTTGATTTTTCTGGCTTTTGTTCTCTGTAGAGTCATCATTCTCGTAGAGGGTGAAGAGCGCAAGCAATAAACATTTGGAAAAGTAACAGCCTTTGCCAGCTGGAGAAAGTATTAGACTTGGCTATTCAATCAGTGCAGCTCAGAAGCATCCGTGTGGATCACGAGTTAACTTCCACGAAGCCTAAAAAGCCTCGGACAAATTTGCAACAGGATTTGGGAACAATTTTAGAATATTTGCCATGGTATCTAACCTGGAAGTCCAGGCTTCTCTCTCCCCCAGGGCTAGCTTACAGTGGAGATGTGAGAGCCTTCAGATTTGTGGCTCACATTAAGAGTGATTCTAGAGGAGAGGGAGAGTGGTAGCCAAATGGGCCACTACAGGACAAATCAAAACAATTCAGGTATCTTGCAAGCTACTCTGTTGAAGGACAGTGTATCACATGCATAAGGAATATTTGTCAGTAGTAGCATACTTTAGGGGTTTTCTGCGCTTTTTCTCCTGTAATTTTCTTTTATTAAAACACTTTTTAAAAAAAAGATTAGCTAATGAAAGGCAAAATAAAGCAGGCAGAGAGGATCAAACAAAGCAGAGAGGATCAAACAAAGCATTAAAAAACTTCATATATAATAATGGAATGTGGAACTTAATAAACGCTAGCTGTTGTCATGAAAACGGGGATGTTATACGTGCTCGTTTTCATCCACCCAAGACTGAAAAACATCGATGATCAGGCTGGATTTGGATGCTGTAATTTAAGTCTCCTGCAAAAATTAAATCTCAGCCTTTCCAAATCTGGTGCCTTCCAAAAGTGTCGGGTTTTCAGCTCCTGGCCATCATGGTGAGCAAATATGGAAGAGGCACCAGATTTGATTCTGAAATTTCTGAAAAGGAAACAGAAAATCCACGGAGCACAAACTTTCTGGTGTGCCAAATTCACGTCCTCCTCTTCCTCCCTCTCTCTCTTTTCCTCACTCTCCCTGTCTCCCCTCCCCTCCTTCAACTTCACCTCTTCTCTCTCTCTCTCTCTCCTTCTTTCCATCAACAAAGCAAAACCTTGTCTTGTGCATGACTGCTATTTTTCAAAAAAAAAAATCTGAGCTTTGTATTTTTAGAAAATGAAATGCTTTGTGCTCTGCTTTGTCTGCCTTCTGCTCTATGAGTTTTTCAGCAGCCCTTGTGTGGGAACGCTCCTAAGATGCTCTCAAAATGCCAAATGCGTCCAGTGACCCCGAACAGCTTGGGATTCCTGCACTAAACTATAATGTGGTTTTGACTTAGAACATTCTGTATTGGCTAATTGGAGCTTAGTCGTGCGTTATTGTTAAACAAGCCATGAGTCAGGGGCTGGCACCACATTTCCCCTTTGGGATGGGGCATCATCTGTGTCCCCTCTTCCATGAATTGTTTTCTCCTTTAAGAAAGCCCTCATTCCTGTGAAATTGTCAGAGCTTATGCAATTTTTTCATGCTAGATGAAATCTCGATGTTGACATTCTGGCACAAAGTCCACTCAGTTCTTGGGTGATATGGGTGAAATCTAGTGTGGCAATAACCCTAGGAAAAGTTAAAGCAGGGGTTTTCACCCTTGGCAACTTTAAGACTTGTGGACTTCAATTCCCAGAATTCCCGAGGCAGCCATGCTGCCTCGGGAATTCTGGGAGTTGAAGTCCACAAGCCTTAAAGTTGCCAAGGGTGAAAACCCCTGGATTCAATCAAGGTTATATTTTTGAGGGGAAAGCTGTTGTGTAGAATCATGCACGATACCTAAACCAGGGGTGTCTGCGCAAGAGAGGGTGTCAAAAAAGTCAAAATAGGGACCACAGTTGAAGCCCCAGGTCTTTTACATGCCATAACATGTCATCAGTAGACGGCTAAGGTGGCCTTCACATGGTTTCCGTTGCTTCTTGCGAGGATGTTAGTTCAAACAACCGGGGAATCCCTTCGATGCACCAACCATCATTTTCTAAGCTGGCTTGTCTCCTGCAATGCATGTGCCAACTTTATTTGCAACATTTTATTTACCCCCTCAGCACTGAATGGTCCACCGTGGTGGCCCTCTACTAACCCTTTCTAAAAATTTCTCCTTTTTAATCTGTTTCAACATTGATAATCATGGTGTCCCACTTCACAATTAATTGTACAAGTTTACTTTATTATGGCAAGGCGATTCATAGAAGGTGAGCCAGGATAGAAATGATGTGAATACATAAGGGATGCTTCTCCCCATCCCTCCGTTGTCCTAAGAAGGCCTTGTGCCTTGGCAATCTTAACTCCTGCACTCTGTTCCCTGTTTTCCCACTCCATCTCCTTCGCCATTTGCGGCAGATAAAGGCTTTTTTGTCTGAGCCTCCCAGACATGCCCATATCCTCCATTTTCCTCCCAAATCCTCAGAGGTTTTTTACTGCTCCTACGCCGCGTCCTGTCCCAGGTGAGTATCTTCAAAATTGCACGGGACGGGACCCAGCCAGGCGTCAGGTAATTGTGAGGTGACAGAGGAAAAGGGGGAACCTGTCGCTCTGCTCTTGACTGGAGCAGTTTCCTCCCTACTCCTCCTCCTTCTCCTCCTTCCTCCCCCTCTCTCCCCTACCCCTTCCCCTCCTCCTCCCTCTCTCCCCTCCTCTTCCTCTCTTACACCCCTCTTCCTCCTCCTCTCCCTCTCTCCTGTACCCCCTCCCCTCCTCCTTCTCCTTCTCCTCTGTAGCAATTTTGGAAAAGTTGTTCAACTGAACAGAAAGCAGGTCTGTAAATGGTTTGCAAGACAAGCAGAGGTTTGAGTTGAATGTACATTTCTCTCCGATAATCATGCACAGGGAGCGTTGGAAGTCCCCTGGAGAGACCTGCCAGGTTATCGGCTTCTCCAGCAAAAGGGAAGAGACGGAGAAAGAAAGGCTCCAGAATTTGGGTGGAAATCTCCTGAGAGGTCTTTTAGCTGCGGCGGCTGCTTCCACATGCCTCCCTGTGACATCCTGGGGCTCAGAAAGCTAAGCTGATTAAGTTTCGGATTAGCTCCAGCTTGAGATGACCCCTTGCGAAGAGAGTTTTGCAGAGTTTCTCCTGGCATTACAGAGCAAGCAGGCCCTCTCCATCCGTTTCTCCTAGAGTCTCCTCCCCTCCGTAGCTAGGATGCTATGGCACCTTGGCACACCCCCCCGGCACTCCTTTCCCCACCCCAGTTGCTCCAAAGGGCATCTTTACCTCTCTCACTCTGTGCCCAGCAAGAAGCCAATGTGGCAAGAGAAGATACTGGTAGCTGTGTTTCTGCCATCCCACTGGCAGCTGGATGAGCCGCTGACTCGGACCTCTGGGCACTGTGGGAAGCTATGAAATTGCTACCTTGGCTTGTTCCCCGAAGCAGTGAAATCGGTGGACCAAAGATCTGGGCCAGCAACTAATGCCCACAACTGTTTGGCAGAGCAGCCCCAATTTTCACAAGACCGGTCGTGGCCTTGAACGAGAGACCTCCTAGCTTGATCTTTCCTTCATCCGTGTGGGAGCAGCACCTTAATTTCATTCGGGCTTGCCACAATGAGAAATGTCTTGGTTTGTGATTCTCACGACTGGCTCTGGAAAGAGTTGTAAGCTGCCCTGGGCAAACACAGTTTGTGCCGAAATAGAATCCACAGCTTGTGTCCTGGGCTGCTGAAGAATGGGCCTGCCAAGGTCAATCTGCTGAGCACATTGCAGCTTACAAAAAAAAAAAAAAAGCGACCCGCAATGGGAACTCCATTATGCGCCACGTTCTGTATAAATGCATAAATAACGTCTGTTATTCTCACCCGAGCTTCTTCGGTTCCACGGCAAGGCATGCGCGAGAGGCGAGCCTAATCTGGCCTGTCACTTGGCACTTAAGTGGTGTCATTTTTAACCACTCTATGCATTAGCCTTTTAAGGAAGAAATATGACAGAGGGAAGCTTTGCAGCACTGTGGGATGAATGAAGAGATGGCTTACCTGTCTTATATTTCTTCCGTTTTGCCCAGCCGGTATTACAATTGCTTTCATGCTTCATTATGAAAGCAGAGTCGTAGTGGAGGGGAAGTGGGCCCTGGGGAAGCGATGGAGACGCCATTCTTTGGCAGATCATTGGCTCAGCGCAAAAAGCCCACGTCTGTTCCATAACTGTTTCCACAACCATCTCTTCCTAGGGTTGAGAGAAATTTCCTTCTAGGATATTAACTGTGTTCTTGCCCTGATTGTGGAGTCACAGCTGCCAACATACTTATATGTCTGTTAGGTAGTCCTTGACTTACAAGAGTTTGTTTAATGATCTTTCAAAGTTGCAACAGCACTGAAAAAAGTGACTTATGACCGGTTTTCACACTTATGACCCTTATCACAGTCTGGTTTGGAAGCATCACTGCCTCAGACAGGAAGGCAGTGTAGAGAGTGGTGAGAACGGCGGAAAAGATCATTGGCAGTTCCCTCCCTCCCATCCAGGACATAGCACAGAAGCGTTGCTTATCTGGGGCACTACACATCCGACCTGTTTTCCTTGTTACCTTCTGGGAGGGGGGGCTTCGTGGTATCCGAAGCAGAACATCCAGATTCAGCCAGAGTTTCGTTCCATACAGCATTAACCTTGTGAACTCTCAAGCTTCCTCCTTCTGTTATGTATTCAAGATGGACAGTGATTCATATTTATTTGTTATGTATATGTAGGGGTGTGGGTCTATACATATGTTGTATATAGTATGTTTAGGTGTGTGTCATGTATGTGTTTCACTTTGAGAGCGGGCAACTTGGTAATAGACCGTATTGCATCGGTACACCAAGAATCTGATTTATCTTTTTATCATGGAATCTTGGGAGGCGTAATTCTGGGTATGGCAAGGAATATTTACCCCAAAATTGGTACTAATCCCAGAAATCCGATCACAAGTTGTCTTCTTGTCCCTTTTGGTCTACTGATCTCAACCCTTTCTTCTCTTCTTAGCAGACACTGGTCTTTGGTGCCCGGAGCTGAAGGACATCACCCAAGCTTTGTACAATTTCGGAGCCTGTGCTTCTGCCTTGTTCCCTGCTGGACTCGTTCAGCATGAATTCATATCGGAAATCTTAGAGTGAGTTGAGATGCATGCTTGTATTTTGTCCCTCTCTACCTGACTTGTTAAATATGCATTATTGCAACACAGAGGCTCTTCGTATATACAGAAAAAAAAGTATTAGAATTGAGAGAATATACAAATTGAGGCAGATAGGACCAACGTCTCAGCCAATCCAGAGATGCTATGCAAGTCTAGGCAAGATTCGGAGACTGCATATCTTTTGAGCATACAAATATAATAGTAAGAGAATAAATTACTGGTTAGACAGATAAAAACAAGTGGGCACATTGCAATCTATTCAGCCTGTCTAGTTTACTTCTGTTTACTTTATTTCCTTGCAGAGATTGTGAGCCTTGAATTTGCCTTGCTTTCTTTCAGGAGCAATTATGCTGCAGCTTCATAGATAGTTTTGTAGGAGGCTCTCAAACCGTGAAATCGGGAATGTTCCACACAAGATTTTTGGCCCTTGGGAAGAGCATAAATTGATTCTTATTTCGGAGCCGGCTTGTGTTGCTTGCCCAGTTCTGAAACATATGGGTGATATAAGAAAGTGTCTAAACCATCTTAGTTAGATCATTTTTGTTCTTAATTGTAAGAGTTTGCAGCCAGAGGACTCATCAATTTGCTATCTCTGGAAATGGGAAAAGGGTGGACTGTAATTTGGAAATGTCCTTATTTTATATCTTCATTTTGCTTTTGCTTCCGGTTAAATGCGTTCCACAAGTTTGTGTGTGTTTGTGTGTGTGTGTGTGTGTTTTGCAGAACCAGGAAGCTCTAGTCTGCTTTGACTAGAGGCCAAAACAGAATAGTAAATATTGGTGTGCACATAATGGGGAATGATGCTGCTAGGAAACTGTTTTCAGGTCTCTTTAAAGCTTCTTTCTGTTCTTATTGTCTAGGCGGTAACCGCAGGTCAGTTTTGATCACGTGACCCTGGGGATGCTGCAATATTCATGTGAAAAAGGGATCATAAGTCACTTTTTTCACTGATGTAACTCCGAACAGTCACTAAATGAACAGTTATAAGTCAAGGACTACCTCACATACTACTTCATAGAACTTTCTATGATCGATGGACCAGCTTGTTGCAATGCTTGTGAACCAAGGGCTTATCGGCAGTAATAAATAATTGTCTATACAGTTTAATTAGACCAGGGGTAGGCAACCTTGGCTCTTTTATGACTGGTGGACTTCAACTCCCAGAATTCCTGAGCCAGCCATGCTGAGGGGAAAGTGAGAGGTTTCTAAGCTGAGCCATGCTGGCTCAGGAATTCTGGGAGTTGAAGTCCACGAATCATAAAAGCCAAGGTTGCCTACCCCTGAATTAGACCATTATTTTACTTTTTTGTTTTGTAAAGGGGCATGTTTTTAAGCAAACATACATATGCTTAAAAGCAGAGGGCAAAAAAAAAAAAAAGAGAGAGAGAGAAAGCCCTTTAAGAACTGATTTAATCGACCAAACTCCATTGGTCCTGAATTCATTTTAAAAATCATTTTATCTTGCTCTCATTTCTGGTTCTTTCACTCTGTGATGATAATAGACGGTCTGGGGCCTGTGCTGTAATGCCTGGGTATAGTTTATAGGTGTAGATAATGGTTTACAGCAAAGCTTTTAAAATGAAAGGAGGTGCCTGAGCTTAGGAAAGCCTGTTTTAAATTCATTGGGTTCACTGTGAGCAGAATGCATTATGCAGATTGGACACTTTATGCAAAGATTATTTTATTAGTTGACTGCGAAGACTTACACTGAGCCAAATTGGCAATAATCTAGGTGAGCTACTTAAGCCTTACGCGTTGCAATATCTAGGTCAGCAACTGAAAGAAATAAAGGAGGTTCTTGATGTCTCCATAGATTCCACTTCCTGGGGAATACCGTAGGTGCATTTTTAACACACAGCAATCAGTTCAGAGACACATTGACAATCCCTTTTAAGATTAGCCCCAGAGATGGCACTAATACGACATCTAAACCTGAGTTGCGTCTCCAGCAACGAGGCAGCTGTGACCAACCCTTATTACTGGTTATACCATTTTATCCAATACAGGTGGTCCTTGGCTTACAAAAGTGCGTTTAGTGATCGTATGAAGTTACAACAGCCCTGAAAATAAGTGACTTATGACCCATTTTCACACTTACGACCGGTGCAGCATCCCCAAGGTCATGTGATCAAAATTATCTGGCCCTTGAGAGAAACAGGTAGATCAATGCTGACTATGTGACTGTATATCCTATGGAGAGGATATTTTTTCGGAGATGGGGATGCATATTGCCTGCAATACAACAGGCACCGGAAGCGCTTTGCTAGTTTTTGTCTATGCACATAGAGACATAGAGAAAATTGGAAACAGAGTGATGGGTCCTGCTCCAAATATTTTATTGTGTAAACTGGACATTTCAAATGGCCTCCTCTGGTGGAGGTGGAACAGCCTTCTCCAAAATTTTCTTCCAGAAGCTCTACTAAACTGCACTGTGCAAGGCGTAAACATTAATTTTCAGACTGATAATTGTTCAAACCATTGTTGTATAAACATCGCACAGCTGTGCACATCCTCTTTTATCAGCAAAGAGATCTGTCTCCCTTATCCTGCACTGTAAGATTGTGAGAAACCCACCACCTTGAGTATACATAACAATATTGGTTCTTAAAATTGAAAATCGTTCACTTGCTCAAATTCTTCCATCATTACATTGTTCTCTTAATAAGGCCACTGGGTGGTGGCTATTAGGCTACTAGAACCCACTTCCCCTATATCAGGGGTAGGCAACCTTGGCTCTTTTATGACTAGTAGACTTCAACTCCCAGAATTCCTGAGCCAGCCACGCTGAGGGTAAAGGGAGAGGTTTCCAAGCTGAGCCAGGCTGGCTCAAGAATTCTGGGAGTTGAAGTCCACGAGTCATAAAAGAGCCAAGGTTGCCTAACCCTGCTCCAAGGAGATCACAGCTGTGTTTTCCCCTCCATCTCCCTAAAGAAGAGCCCTATCTCTCCACCTGACAGGTGAGGCTTCATGGAGCATTTGAGTCATCAAAAGAGTCTTAGACTTAAAGTACAGTTCCACCTTGTGTACATTTGATATTCAAAGTCTGCAAAACACACAAGAGTCACAGTAGAAAATGAGTAAAAGTCTACCGTGTATCGCTGACATCGAAGAGTGAGACCCGAAGTCCTGAAAGAGTGCCTAAAATCCAGAATTTGATTTTTTTAGCGTGATGGTTTTAATACATTAGAGAAGGGGTGTCTAACCTTGGCATAGTTGGCTGCGGAATTCTGGGAGCTGAAGTTCACAGGTCTCAAAAGTTGACAAGGTTGGACACCTCTGCATTAGAGGTATTAAAGGAGGACAGTAGTAGGGATGGAGTATTTAAATGAATTCTGACTGTTTTTTCTGTATTTCCTTCCTGAGTGCCAGCAAATACAGGGAGAAACAGCATCTTCTAGCATCCCGCAAGAGCCCTTATTCCTGTGATATTAGCTACAAGGAAGGTTGGGTAACTCTAGACTCTAGCAAAAAACACTGCTAGTGATTAGTAGATAAATAGCTTTGGCCTCAATCAGTACCAGGATTGGAGTGTTCACTGTTGAGGGTGATTAAAAGGGAAGTCCAAGTTTTGAACAAAGAAGTGGCTACAGGCCAGGGATGCAGGACGGCTTCCATCTGGCATCTCTCAATCCTTCACTTTCATAAGTGGCTGATTCTCAAACATTGCTTGAACCAAAGCGAGCAGTAAATCCCGACGATGGTCCTCAACCCTCAGGGAGATAATGGAGACGTAAATCTTCCTCTTTTAACTCACCTCTTCAGTTTCCAAAAGTCTAGCAGGGGGAAGACAAAACACAAGCCCTTATCTGCCTAAGTATCCCTTCTCTTCTGTTCCTCCACATCAGGGCCCTAATTAAACAGGCTGGGAAGCAAAGAAGCAAGTAAATTATAGGAGTCTGGAGAGAGAAGATAACAAGTTCATCAAACCAACCACAAAAGCTGAGCGGAAAGGGGGGGGCTAGGGGTGCCGGGAGACTCGTTAGGCTGTGGGTCAGCTGTTTGGAGCCTGATCACATGCAACTGCACCAGGAGGAGGAGGAGGAGGAAGAAGGCTGGCTGCTCAGATGGCCGTGGTGTCTGTAGTCTAGGGACCTTCCCTATCAAAGGGTGGGACTGATGGGCACGTGTCAGCACACTCCTCTTTGTGGGAGGCTGAGGACAAATCATCCTTTTCTAAAGAAGTTGAATAGCAGCGGGAAGAGGTTTTTCCCTTCCCAGTCAGCGCACCACAATTGCCGAATTTGAATGAGCCATTTGCATACGGAATTGTCTTCTGGAGAGCCCGCACGAGGTTTGGCAAGGAGAACAGTCTGCATCTGCATTCAGCTCTGTTCTAGGGCTTATGTTTCATTGTCCTCTTTGCACACTATCAGGAAGCAGGAAATGGCAACTGACAAAAAAAAAAAAAAAAAGTGGGGGAGGATTAAATTAGCTCCAAACCTTTAGGCGCCCTACCTCACAACTGCAGTGGCACTCTTTGCCTAATTAATTAACATGGAGTACTTTGAAGAGAAGAAAGGGACCTTGGAGGTCTTTAATTCAGCCCGCTGCACAAGCAGGAGACTCTATAGCAGGGATCTTCAAAGTTGGCCCCTTTTAGGCCTCTGGACTTCAACTCCCAGAAGTCATAAAAGGGCCAAGGTTGCCTGCCCCTGACCTAGCAGTTCCAAGCATGCAAATGCAAGTTGAAAAAATAGGTACCACTTTGGTGGGAAACTAACAGTGTTCCTTGCGCCTTGGCGTATAGTCATGCTGGCCACATGACCAGGGAAGCATCTTGGGACAACGCTGGCTCCCTCGTGTAGGAAACAGAGATGAGGACCACCCCCTAAGAGTCAGACACTACTGGACAGGGGAAACCTTTACCTTTTATCTTTTTAAAGCCAAACGCCATAATATCTGTCTCTGGGCAGATTAAACTAGCTCTCCATTTTAAAAAAGGTCTGTGTTTTTTTCCATGTCAAGTAGATCAACATGGAAGAAGCAGAAGAAAGCCGCGAATGAAGGTGTTGGGCTGTTCCCAAGATGCAAATGAACTAAGTCTAACATTTGCACACTCAACCCTTAACGTTGGGGGGGATCCATGAACGTTTAACCTGTGTGTAGCTTAGACCTTCCCAGAATATTGGGGGGGAGGGGATCATCAGCTATTTGCGAGAAGGACTAAGGAATGGCTGCTGCTTAGTAGCAGCTGTCCCATCCTTGGTACACAACGTTTCTCATTATCCACACGGCATTGTTTTTTTTTTGTTTACTTTGGTTTATGGAGGGGGCATCAAGAGCCGACTGGATGACGAGTCTTCCCTTTGGCCCAGGTATTGACATCTAAGATCCCTTTCAAACTTTTGACCTTGGTCTCTGCAGGGGAGGACCTAGCCACAGACCCTGCATTGGCCTCGCCTTCCCGTGTTCTCAAAACGGGAGGAATTAAAAGCTGTAATTCAGAGCCAGGTGTAGTTACCCTTCCCTGGCAATCAATAGGGTTCCCACCCACAGGATTAATAGACAAGGTTGTTTTATTAAGGCTCTATTGTTGTTCAAGCCCGGGCTCTCTGCCAGCTTGCCTCTTGTTGTGTTTTGCTTTTGTGGCTGGCCCAGCTCCGATTCCCGTCCTCTCCCGTTTGCTAACGCACCTGAGCAAGAGCGAATTGAGCTGATTTTTTTTCTTAGCCGCAAAGGCTTCGGAATGAGAGATTTTGATGTTTTCCTCCCCTTTCACTCTTTTTTTCTCTCTCGTTCGCTGGAGGAGTGGGAAATCTCGGGGTGCTTCACCCTTAAATGAGCTGCTGGAGAACTGCAGTCCAGGGGCTGACTGAGCACGACACGAGGATCAGATCTGCTGTGTAGCCGCTTGCTCCAGACAGCCAGAGATAGCGCTCGCTGTTTGGGAGGCCGCCGCAGTCTTAAGTTTTTCCATTGCGGAGTCGGCTTTTAACCAGTCAAGCAGAACAGATTGGTTTGGGGTGGAAAATCTGGTTGCGTCCCAAAGTTGAGCCAGTCACGTTCCGCGTGGGTTTGTTGAGTTATTTGCCCCATTGCATGTGGTGGAATTAAGCTGGAACAAAAAGACAGCGGTTTAGGACCACTTAGGATGAGCAAAGCCGATGGTAAACAATACATTTGTGATCACCGGTTTCAGAACGTTATTAATCTGTAGAGCTTGCATTTCTATGGTGTCTGCAGAGGAAGAAAAGCTGCATAATTCTTCTGTGTGTATTTTTTTTTTTAAAAAAATACCCTTTTAGCAAGCAGGCTAACCGAACAATTTTTTTCCTTTCCTATCCAATTTTATTTTCTGGATTCAGAAGCTCAAAATTGGGGGAAACTTTAAAAACTTAGCCCCAGTACCTGACATCTAAACAGGTACTCCTCAACTTAAAACCACTCATCACAACTGTTCATAGGTACAGGGGCATTGGAAAAAGTGGCTTTACGGCTGATCCTCACACTTACAGCCGCCTTGTGTCCCTGCAGCCACATGGTTAAAATTCAAGCCCTCGGCAGCCAGTGTAGATTTATGATGGTTGCAGCATCCTGGGGGTCACGTGATCACCACCTGCAACTTTCCCAGTCAGTTTCCGACAGGCAAAGTCAGTGGGGGAAAGCTGGATTCGCATAAGGCCTGCATGCCAAGGTTGCCCCATAGATGTTTTTTTTAGTCTCGGCTCTGTGTGTGTAAGCTTGTTTAAAATGTATTTTTTAAAATGTTTTTTTGATTTGGCGTAATTTTTCTTTGAATATTTTTTTTTAGTTTTTTTAAAATGTTAGTAATTAGTCATTGTATCCCATCTTCCTTATGCTGGCTTATGGCTGTAATAAAGATTTGATTGATTGAACACAAGCAAAGGAGTGTACTAACCTACCTTCTGAAGCATCTGTGGGGTGTGTTTGTGTAACCGAAAAAGATGGCAGACGCAACTGTGGCTACCGTTTGGACTTTAAAAAAAAAAAAATTCTACCCCTCCCACAGAGTCCCCGGCCTGTCTCCACATTTAATGTCATTTCTTACATTTCATTTCATTTCATTTCTTTTTTTCCCCCTTTGATCACAGAGCCTCGCTTGAGAATTGCTCTGCATCAGAAATCTCACAAGGCAGCAGCAACGCTGCAGTCTTTCAGTTCCCAGCGTAAAATATTTTAATACTTTTTGGAATTTTAAACATTAACAATTTCATGTTCCAACTCCCGATGTAAAGGAGAGAAGATTTTTTTTTCTGTCCAGGTGCTCCTCAACGTATGACCACAAATGAGCCCAGAATGTCTGTTGTTAAGTGAATTTTGCCCCATTTTATGACCTCTCTTTGCCCCAGTTGTTCGGTGAATCTCTGTCTGTCTGTCTGTCTATCTATCTATCTATCTATCTATCTATCTATCTATCTATCTATCTATCTATCTATCTATCTAGTTTGTATCTCTATCTATCTAGTCTGTCTGTCTATCTGTCTGTCTGCTTGCCTGCCTACCTGTCTGCCTCTGTCTGTCTGTCTCTCTCTCTCTCTCTCTCTCTCATCTATCTATCTATCTATCTATCTATCTATCTATCTATCTATCTATCTATCTATCTATCTAGTTTGTATCTCTATATCTAGTCTGTCTGTCTATCTGTCTGTCTGCTTGCCTGCCTACCTGTCTTCCCCCCCTCTCTTTACCTATCTATCTATCTATCTATCTATCTATCTATCTATCTATCTATCTATCTATCTATCTATCTATCTATCTAGTTTGTGTCTCTATCTGTCTGTCTGCTTGCCTGTTTACCTGCCTGCCTCTCTGTCTCTATCTGTCTGTCTAATTGGCTGTGAATTATGGGATTATAATAGTCCGAGTCCTTTGGAGAGGAGGTAAAAAAAAATCAAGCAGATGGGAAGGTCTTGCATTGCAGACAAAAAAGGAGGACTTTGATCCTGTGTGGTGGCCACCATCTTGGCTTTTTTTGACCCGTAGAAGCCTGTACAGCAGTGTTTCTCAACCTTGACAATTTTAAGGCATGTGGACTTCAACTCCCAGAATTCCACAGCCAGCAATGCTGGCTGTGGAATTCTGGGAGTTGAAATCCACATGCCTTAAAATTGTCAAGGTTGAGAAACACTGCTGTACAGCCAAAATTATTTTCACGCAGAAGAGGGTTTAGGAACTGAGGACATCTCGTCTTAAGCCTTGTGTGTGAAAACAGTTAGGCTTTGATGAGCGAAAGATAGGGCTCGGGTATATGGGGTTTTCCCAAGATGATATAAAAATAATCCTTCTTTTAATTAAAATTCTACCATGGAACATAGCAAGGGTTAAAAATGTGGCGTTGTGGAAGGAACTTTCATTGTGAATTAAATTACGCTGTCTTCAATGTAGGTCAGATTTGTGAGCTGAAAGCTGGGGGGGGGGGAAGGCCTTTTGAAATCACATTTAGCTCTGAAAAGGGGAAAGAAATGAGGAAAAGAGAAGAAAAGAAAAAAAAAGGGGAGGGGGAATTCCTCATCCTGTCTTCCGTTTCAGCCCAAAGCAATCTGAGCCAGCCAAGAAGTTGAGCCTTGAAATTGGTAGGTTCCTACATAGGAGTAGGGGAAGGGGGGAGCCTGGAGCCCCCTCCCCGGGTTAGATTAGCGGAGCAGAATTTGGAGCCAAGCATGAAATTGACCTGATAAAAGTGCCCCCCCCCTCTCCATCGGACAGGAGGGACCTATTTCTCAAAATAGCAGCTGGCAATGTGCCAGACTCAAGTGGTTCCGGCAAAAGAAAATAAAATAAAAAGAGTGGGTGCGTGGGTGGGAGGGAGGGAAGGGGAGCAGCTCTCAAAAGCACAATTATCCCTGTCTCTTCTCCACTGAATTTACTCAACCCCAAGGGAAGAAGGAGCTATTATGCCACTGCTGAAATGAATTCTGTCCTTGAGTGGCGAAGACTGCAGGTCTGCTGGGGTCAAGTGTAAACCTCTTGGGAAACTGTGGTGCCTCCACCCCAGCCAAGATGTTTAGATCAACCTTGGCAGCTTTAAGACCTGTGGACTTCAACTCCCAGAATTCTCCAGCAAAGCATAGCCGTTTTCCACTTCATCTCCAGAATTCCACAGCCAAGTTGGCTGGGGAATTCTGGTAGTTGAAGTCCACAAGTCATAAAGGGGCCATAATTCTCTGCCTCTGGTTTAAATGGAGCCTGAGGAGTTAGTTTCAACGCCCAGGACACGTCAAAGTGGGGTCAAGATCACCAAATCATAGCATCCATCCCAAATGCATTTGCTGGTCAGAGATTTAATCCTTGGCCTCTGAAAGGCACCATTGTTTCCCCAGTTTGAGTGTGTGACATCTTCTTAGAGAGATGTGTCTTCTAAGAGGGTCTACAACACCACCTTCTACATTTACCTACTGAACTGTTCCACAATTTGGCTTATCTGCTTTTGTTTTAGTCCAGTGTTTCTCAGACTTGGCAAGTCTAAGATGTTGAGTTGAGGTGCCATGTTTGAGAAACATTGGTTTAGTCCCAACTGCAGCCAGTTCAGCACCAGTGTTATACCAAACAGTGGTATCTTGGTACTCATTGTTAATTGGATCTGGGAGGTGCAATGAGTACCACAAAAGGCTAAGATATTGATATTAATTGTGTAACACATCAGGAATAATGCAGTGAGCCATAAGGGAACCAACACTGACAAGTACTAGTTTGTGCATTGAGTACCAAAGAAATGATGAGTACCGAGACAATTTTTTTTGTGTTGAGTACCAAATTTGGTGAGTTTCAAAGCAGTTGAGTTCCAAGGTACCACTGTATTTTCCTGCATTGTCCTCCTTGGCTCCTGAACCAACCTTTTTCTTGCTCAACTGCAGCACTTCCCAAGTGCAAAATGGAAGAAAAATATTTGCAACCCCACAGCCCTGTGGGGCTTGGGAGTGCCCCATCTTCCCATTCATAGAGCCTCCTCCAGCTGCTTGATCTAGACATGCTCAGACAGTCTTAACAGCCACCTTGATCGTAATCCTTTTAATTCAATTCGTTGTCTTGAATTCCCTGCTTAGTTAGGTAAGCAGCGTTGGACTCTGGTCTCGCCCTGTCTGGCCTCTGGGCTCAAATCATTTCTTTCTCCTGACCCCACACATACACCCGGAGGGTCTACTCTGCCACCTAGAACCACCCTCACAGCTTTTGAGGAAACCACCTGACTGTGAAATCATGGCATCATGCCATCTTCACAGCTTCCAGTGGGGCTTAATATGCGGGAAGGACTTCTTCATCTAAGGCAGTGGTTCTCAACCTGTGGGTCGGGACCCCATTTGGGGTCGAATGACCATTTGACGGAGGTCGCTTTTGAAAGCCAATAGAATAGAGTCTAATTCTATTGGCTTTCAAAAGCCAATAGGAATTGTCCAGGCTGTCTCTGCCCTGCTGAGCCTGCCAAAAGTCCCATTCTGCAAACGGTGCTGCACCAGTTGAGCAGTCCTCAACTTACGACCAGTTGAGTAGTCCTCGACTTACGACCGGTTGGGGGGTCGCGGCATTAAAAAGGTTGAGAACCACTGATCTAAGACCTTGCCTTTGGATCTTATTGTACCCAGGCACAATCTAATTGTAATTTCCATAGCCCCACATAGAGTTTGTCAGAATTCTTGGGGTCCAGGCTGATTCCAACATTGGCTTCCTCTAACATGTGAGCTTAGGTGGCTTCCTTCAGAATAAAGATAGTTGAACCCAAAACAGAAATAAGTGATGAAGTTCATTAGGAGCTTAGAGGAGAACATAGGAAGTTCCCATCAAATCTGATAGAGCTTGGTCAGGAGAATATCTTGGTTGATGACGTTCCAGTGGGGAGCCATGGCTCTTTAGATTGGCTGACTGCTCCAGTTGCGAAGATGGTCAGGGCCACCTTTGGTCTCTCTCCACTGACTTTCTCTTTCTCCATTTGCAGATTCCCAGAATACTCTTCTCGTCCCGCAGACATTAAGAATGAAAATATCTGTTTCCAGCTTAGCTTCATAACAATGCTGGAAGATACATTCAAGGTAGGCATTCAGTAACCTCCTGCTACAACCAGATGCAGACCTAAATCTAGCCATTTGCTGAATGTGGTAGGGTTTGTTGCTTTGAAGGCACCTTATCTATTGGAACTGAAAAGAACCCTGCTTCTGCAAGTTGCAGCAAAAGCTGAATTGACTGGCTAGTTCTTGCATCTATCCAAAAGCGATGCCCCTTTCTAGAAGTAATTTATCTAGAGCCAAAAGTGTTCTAAAATGTGAAATTAACCTTCTAAAAGGTGTAATCTTTGGGTTGCTTTTTCTCATTGTAAAGATTTAGAAGAAGCCCTGCCAGTTGGAGGGCTTCCTTGGATCCATCAGAAGGGCCACCACCCATCTGTGATTGACGAGGATCCCCTCCTTCTTTGTCGCCTCTTTGGGGTGACTTTTGACTCTTTTTAGGGTCCCCAGTGGGGCGAAATCAAACATGGAACATGGAGCCCTGTCTTCCTGAGCCCGTTACACTGCGACGTCAAACTGGAGGCCCCCTAGTTCTACTTCTTTAGATGGACCAGTTTAAATTTAGCTACCAACTCTTTGTTGAGACAGAGTTGGTGTAGCAGAAACATAAATAATCTAAGGAATTTTAATACATGATGTCATAAAGTGTTAAGAATATATAATGGCATCCAGTTATTTGGAATCTGAATTCTCATCTCTGTTTCTGGAATGGATAGCCTCAACATTTAGCAGAAGTCCAAACTTATTATTAACCAGGCTATACTTTAGCTTTAGGAGCGCACAAGAAAAATATATACAGGAAGTTTCTCTGAAGGCAACTGTGATCCACACCTGCAATTTTTACCTGGAGAAAAAAAGGGAAGGGATGAGAAGCATCCAAAATTTGGGAGGCAATTTCTTCAGCTATGAGCTAAGATTCAGAATGCTAATATTTCCTAATCCAGTACAGTTGCATACGTATAGAAAATGTACAGAGATTTTCTTCTGTGGAAGACAAAACGGGGGCTCTAAGGATGTTCTCCTGGTGAAATTCACAGCTTTCAAGTTCCTTCAAGTGATAGATCAAACTTTCCACCACCTCCCATAGACGTCACACCTCTTTTGATGCCCTTGCATCAACTCAACAATTCATTCTGATATAATATGGCCTCAGGTAACTTGGAACCAGGATGACTGATGGACTACCTCCACATTTATTAACCTGGTCAGTTATTAGGATCATCAGAAGAAGTAAAAAGATGAAGGGAAAGTATTAAGGGATGGATTGTTTTTATTGTAGTTTCTCTTTCCCCGCCCACCCTCTTTCATTGTGCATGGTTTTGTATTATTTCTATTTCCTGCTATTATGATTCCGTAGTGCACTTTGGAAACTGTTTTGAGATGCTTTTGTATAAGAAGGAGGTTATTTACATTTTGTGATTCATCTTCCAAAGTATTACTGGGTCAAGGTTTCCTGATTGTTGTAATGGTCCAAACACGTTGACGGAGCTCCGAATCTGGGGCCGCTGATGTACAGGTAATCCTCAACTTACAACAATTCATTTAGCGACCGTTCAAGGTTAACAACGGCACTGAAAAAAGCGACTTGTGACCATTATTCACACTTACGACCATTGAAGCATCCCCCCCATGGTGACGTGATCAAAATTCGAATGCTTGGCAAATGACTCGTATTTACGACGGTCGCAGTGTTCCAGGATCACGTGATCCCCTTTTGCAGTCTTCTGACCAGCAAAGTTAGTGAGGAAGTCAGATTCATTTAATAACCTTGTTACTAACTTAAGAAAAGCTGTGATTCGTTTAGCAAGAGATGTCATAAAACGGGGCAAAATTCAATTAACAAATGACTCACTTAGCAGCAGAAATTTTGGGCTCCGTGGTGGTGATAAGCTGAGGACGACCTGAACTGATTATCTGCTTTTGCGTATCTATGGCCACCTGCTTCGGTCGCTTCCTTGTTAATCCTCCGTTTGTTGCAGAGTAAAATCCTCGTCGTGGCAGTTAATTGTGGTGCCACTGAACCAAGGGATTAGGGTTTTCACTTGGGCAAAGCATAATTCAAATTGGCATAGTATTAAAGCATCAAAAGCTATTTGTTACACAGAAGCCTTCCTGGCACGGAGAACATGGGCCCAAAGATCCGTTGCGCTTCTTATAACGTTGCAACAATGCATAATTTTCCAGGGTTTTCATCCTCCTCAGAGACCCGCAATGGAGGAGATATATATATATATATATATATATATATATATATATATATATATATATATATATATATATGAGAGAGAGAGAGAGAGAGAGAGAGAGTAGAGAGAGAGAGAGAGAGAGAGAGAGAGAGAGAGAGAGAGAGAGAGAGAGAGAGAGAGAGAGAGGAGTTCTTGAATTGAAAGCCACACTATGAAACATAGGCAATATGCAGCTGGGACAATTTTTCTTGTCACTATGAATGCGTGACAGGGCACAATCGCATTCCGCAGACAGTTGCAATTGATGTGTTTTCAGGGGAGCCAAAGATCACTACTACTTTTTCTTATTTCTTTCTTTCTTTTTTCTTTTTTTTTACTGAAGACAAAGCTGTGGCAGTTTGATAGGTGGAGAAATTGTAACATTTTGCCAAAAAGAAAAAAAAAAAAGACTGCTTTTAGGAAAGCAAGGCCATCCTGCTGAGAAAGTCTCTTTCTGCAATCTGCTTAAAAGCCAGAGACGTTGCAGGGCCAACAATGCAAGGAAAATAAAACTGCTGTGTGTCGGTTTCTCCAACTGAACAACTGATTGCAGTGGCAAAACAGGACGGGGGAGGTACGTCCACTTTAATACTCGCCTGGCCACGGAGGAGTTGCGTGACTGTCCTTCCACACCGCTCCAATTTTCACCCCTGGAACACTGGAAACGGGCACAAATTATCCTAGCTTGATCACATGATGAGACGACCCAGCTCTAAGATAAGATAACCTTTATTGTCATTTTTTTACATGACACACACCTAAAGATCTATATACAACATATGGTAGAGACCCACACCCCTACATATACATAACAAATAAATATTAAATACTGTCCAACTTGAATATATAACGGAAGGAGGAAGCTTGAGAGTTCACAAGGTTAATGCTCCAATGATCTTTTCAGCCGTCCTCACCACTCTCTCCACCGCCTTCCTGTCTGAAGCAGGGATGCTTCCAAACCAGACTGTGATGCTGTATGATAGGATGCTCTCAATCGTCCCCCTGTAGAAAGTGGTCAGGACAGAGGAAGGAAGATGTGCTTTTCTCATGCGACGCAGAAAATGCAGGCGCTGCTGTGCCTGCTTCACCAGTGTCTCACTGTTGAGCAATCAAGCCAGCTTGCTCATTAGCTGCACTCCCAGGAATTTGATGCTGGTAACCATCTCTGTGCAAAAGTTGCTGATGCTTGGAAAGGCGGAAGGGAAGAAAAGAAGAAGGTGGAGGAAACCCCTTTCAGTCATGTTGGGACAACCATTGGAAGGAGCAGTTTGGAGACAGGTGGTCATGAAGAAAATACAGGTAGCCCTCAACACACGACCACGGTGGAGCCCAGAATGTCTGTTGCTCAGTGAGAAACTTGTTAAGTGAGTTTTGCCCCATTTTATGACCTCTCTCAACACGGTTGTTAAGCAAATCGCTGCTTAATTGTCAAATTAGTCACGAGGTTGTGAAATGAATCTGGCTTCCCCGCCAACTTAGCTTGTCAGAAGGTCACCAAAGGGGATCATGTGACACCAGGACACAGTGACGGTCATAAATATGAATCGGTTGCCAAGCCAGAAGGTCGGAAAAGATAACCTTGGGACACAGCAACTGTCATAAATACCAGCCAGTGGTCAAGCATCCAAATTTTGATCATGTGACCATGGGGATGCTGCAACGGTCTTAAGTGTGAAAAACGGTCAGAAGTCACTTTTCTCAGTGACGAATGGTCATTGAATGACCTGTTGTAAGTCGAGGACTCCCTGTATACCTTTGTGGTCACTGGAAGTCAAAAACAAACAGCTTGGTGGCACACAATCAGTCATACACACGCACACAATAAAACCTTTCTGTAGGAGATGACCAGATTGAACCCGAGGGAGGAGTCAAAAGCGTCATCAGTTTTGAGTCTCTTTGCACCCACCAGAGATGCAAGCCCAGCCCACCTTGAATTCCATTGGCTCTTATCTGCTGCCAATTGGCTTTGACCATTAGCATTTCAGATTCTCATAGAGCAGGGGTAGGCAACCTTGGCTCTTTTATGACTCGTGGACTTCAACTCCCAGAATTCCTGAGCCAGCTACGCTTAGAGGAAAGGGAGAGGTTTCCAAGCTGAGCCATGCTGGCTCAGGAATTCTGGGAGTTGAAGTCCACGAGTCATGAAGGGGTCAAAGTTTCCCCCATGCTGGCTCAGGAATTCTGGGAGTTGAAGTCCACGAGTCATAAAAGAGCCAAGTTTGCCTACCCCTGTCATAGAGTATTAGCATGCAGTAAACCTGTACTCATTTGAACCTCCTTGACTATTTCACACCTATCCATGACCGTCACTGCTCCTGTTCTTGCAGAGCTGCAAACTGCCCCCCCCCCTTCTCAGGAGCATTCTTCCCAATTGGCTAACGCAGACCTCAGCAGACAGCTACTCTCTACCTCCGCGCTTGTTCTTGTAGTAATTAAAACAGCACCGGTACACCTTCCCCAACACACATTAAAACCATCTTCAGAAAGATGCTGTGTCAGCAGGGCACCTTACATCCCACAAGTGGAAAGAAAAGACAGGCGGGGGGGGGGAGCGAGAATTTCTGTCTGTAGGAAATCATAAGACAATTGCTTGTGTGTAAAGCCCCCGCTGGGCTTTGATTCAGCTCTCCTGTCAATCTCGTGGCTCTTGCAAGAGAAACGGTCTGAGGTTTCGGATTGCACTTGTGAGGAAGCAGCAGTGAGTGTGTGTGCGTGCGTGGAGGCAAGAGGAACGGACAGCTCTCCTAACACCCCCAAATGTTTAAAGAAAAGAAGTACTGTCTTTATCCATTGTAGGATCTGATCCCAGAGTCAGTAGTTGAACCTACCCATCCCCTATATTTATTGTTCACTGTTCTCCAAAAATCAGAGCAGACCAAAGCTGTAAAGCGGGGAAGTTCCTATGCTGGTCAAACTAGAACAGAGGAAAAGCTGGTATTTGTAACTCAGAATTGAATTCTGGTGTGTGTGTGTGTGTGTGTCTATCAAAATGGTTCAAGAACGCAGTTATGGATGGTTGAAGAATCCAAGTTCGGGGGGGGGGGGTCCTTGGTGCTCTCCGAGCTTGGTGATTTCATTACCAAGCTAGGTAACATCATCAGTGCTAGTAAGGGATGGAGTTTGTTTGCCATGAAATGTCTGCAAGACGTTTCAGCATTTCCAAGAAAGCTCCATACCCATTTGCACTACTCAGGTGACCTTGAGGACACAGGTGAACCTCCAAGTGGCCTCAATGACTCTGTAAAAGAATGCCAATGACCAGCTGTCTGCAAGGAATATAAATCCTTCCATTCCCCAACATCTAGTCAGAGCTGAAGAAGCTTCTTAGATGAGAAGTGAAATGTCTTCAAAGAAAAACAAGGAAGTCTTGAAAAAGCTCCTTTGGGACAACCATGATCCGTTTGACTGAGAATCTCCATACACGTCTGCAAGAACCTCGCCAAGCTCAGAGAGCACCCAGAATTTGAATTCTTCAACCATCCATGGCTGCTTTCCTGAACCACTTTGATTAACCTTTTCAAAGTGTTTTGGAAGTTGTTTTTCTACGACCTGGATAATCCATTACAAGGTAATGCTTTGGATATTAGTTGGTGCTTTCATCTCCCTGGCCAGTTCTTTTTTTATGAAGCCACTTCTACCTGCTTTCACTTTATCAGCCTCTGTCTCAGAGTGTAAACCAAACATGTCAGTTTTATTTCACTCATTTGACATGTTCAGTCAGCATTTACTGTCAGGAGACACCTCCAGATCATAGGCTGCAACTTAAACTTTACTACGACAATTTGCAGCCCTTGTTTGTTCGCGGTACAAGAACCAGCTCGTGCTGTCAAAGTCAAAGTTGACACTGTGGGCAAAATCGTTCCTGCAAATGAAGAGACCACACCGTTTCGGATTTTTATGAATGTTTGCATTTTTTTGTCAGCCTGCATTTTGTTGTTGTTGTTTATGCAATACTAATACAAACTTGGAATACTGGTGTGCATGTCTAGGTGTACATCCTTGAACACGATTCCTTCTGAGGTCTGCGTTTTTCTAAACAAGCCTATCTGTGAGGGGTCCTTATTTATTTTTTTATTTTTTTGGGTAAAGATTTTATTGGTTTTTTTTTTCATCAACATATGTTAATTTTTCCAATCAACAAGTTGTCTGGAGTTTGCTGTGCTAATACATGTTCAATTCCTAATCCTTCATTCTTTCCTCTAGCCAAGAATAAAATAAGTTCCAAATTTGATAGTAGTCTGTATCTTCTTTATCTTTCAACCTCATAGTTAATCTGTCCATCTCTGCACATTCCAATATTTTCCTGATTATTTCTTCTTCTGATGGCAGTCCTTCATTCTTTCAGTACTGTGCAAAAATTATTCCTGTGAGGGGTCCTTAGTGCTCGTTGAGCTTGGTTGTTTTCTTGCAGACGTGTCACTGGTGATGTTACCTAGTTGGGTAATGAAAGGACTGCAAGAAAACAGCCAAGCTCAACGAGCACCAAGGACCCCTCGTGTCAGCCCTGAGCTACAGATATTCTCCTATTTTGGAAGCTGATCTATTTACTTTACCAACCTTTCATATATTTTGGACGGTTCTGAAAACTGCACTGCAAAGCTCCGAGTAGAATATCCCAAAGACTGGCCACATGTTGGCTTCGTAGACAAGGCCAGGGAGCCCAGGAACATCAAGCCAAAGAGATGGTGATCAGCAAAGAGAACCCAGGGGCAGAAAGCATTCCTGAGGTTTAAGCACGGGTTAACCGGTATATTGTTATCGGACTGCTCTGTCATCGGATGCAAGGCTTCCTCAGGCTCTGACTTCAGCCGTTACGTGGCTGATTGTCCCAGCCCCTTCTGGCTCACGGGGGTCAGTGGCTGTACATACCCAGCTGGCACGGAAGTTAGCAGAAAAGGGCAGGACACTCCAAGTGGGTCATGTTTGGAATGACCTTGCCTCCTGCTTTATCCGCGCTCCACCTTTCCTGCTGCTATTTAGTCAGCCTTTAGGGAAACACTGTCACGTCCCCCTGATAACTGTTTTGATTTCTCCTTTCCTCTCCAGTTCCTGACATTGTGTGTGACAAGCCAGCCGCGCTGCTACCCGGACCACCAGCGCTTGGCCATCCTTGCACTATTGTGTCGGGTCAGCCTGGACCGGAATCTGCGGAAACAGCCCCTGATAGATTTGCAACAACTGCTGTTGGTTCTGCTTGAAGGCATCCAGAAATGGAAGGAAACGGTAAGGGCTACAGAACCCAGCTGCCATTTTTGTTTTCTCCTGAGCCCGCCCATTGCAGCATCTTCGGGGGGGGGGCAAGGGGGTCCAGGTGGCACGGTTAGCATGAACACGCAAGCCTACACGTGTCCCAAAGGAACATCATACTCCCATGCCGCTTTGGTCATTCTCGTGAAATGTGAAAGAGCCTGCCACTGGCCTTCTTATGAACCACAGGCCAGCACCAAAATTTAGCTGATGCCTCTTTCTTTACCTCCCACTTCTGTTCCTGGGAAAATTAATCTACTACCTTTAAGTCAGTTGGCAACTAAGCATACAAGACCAGAAGAAGCAATATTACATCCCCATGGATCTCAACAGACTTGAATACTGGGCTCTAGCTAACAAAATGAAATCCAGTGTAGAGAAATATAAGATTTTACACTTAGGCAAAAAAAAAAGAAAAACCAAATGTAGAGGCACAGATTAGGTGAAATCTGGCTCAATAGCAATAACGGTGAGAGGGATCTTGGAGTATTCGTGGACAATCACTTAAATATGAGCCCGCAGTGTGCAGTACGATACAATCCTAGGTTGCATTAACAGAAGGATAGAATCAATATCACGGGAAGTATTAGTACCACTTTATACAGCCTTAGGAACACCATACTTGAAATATTGCATCCAGGTTTGGTCACCATACTATAAAAAAGATGTAGAGACTCTGGAAAGAGTGCAGAGAAGAGCAACAAAGATGATTAGGGGACTGGAGGCTAAAACCTATAAAGAGTGGTTGCAAGAATTGGGTTTGGCTAGTCTAGAAAAAAGAAGAACTAGGAGTGACATGATAGCAGTGTTTTAGTATTTTAGGAGCTGCCACAAAGAAGAGTGAGTCATCTTATTTTCCAAAGCACCTGAAGGCAAGACAAGAAACAATGGATGGAAACTAATCATGGAGAGAAACAACCTAGGGATAAGGAGACATTTCCTGACAGTGAGAACAATTAACCAGCGTGGAATAGCTTGCCTCCAGAACTTGTGGGTGCTCCATCACTGAAGGTGTTCAAAAAGAGACTGGGGAACCATTTATCTGAAATGGTATAGGGTTGCAGAGTGTTGGACTAGAACAGGGGTCTTCAGACTTGGCCCTTTGATGGCTTGTGGACTTCAACTCCCAGAATTCCTCAACCAGCATGCCTGGCTGAGGAATTCTGGGAGTTGAAATCCACAAGTCATCAAAGGGCCAAGTTTGAAGACCCCTGGACTAGAAGAACTTCCAAGGAGTCTTCCAACTCTGTTGTTGGGTTATTCTGGCCCCAGCAGGATGAGATGCTGAGATCTGCCACAATACACACCGGATTATTCTAAAGAGAAGTTGCTTACACAAAGGGTTTGAGACAAGATGGAGTCTCCATCCACCCTCCCTCCCTCCCTCCCTCCCTCCCTCCCTTCTAGCTTCTCAGTAGGATGAAGATGAAAATCCCCTCTAGACTATCTGAGCAGAGAAAGTGCTTTCCATTTGGTGCTAAGTGTCAAACAACAAATAGATTGCTGTTTCTCCTCCCGAGATCTCTGTTCTTTTGACAGAAAGAAAAATGATGGAGGGAAGCTCTGTGTATTTAATTTATTCCATCACAAGGCAGTTAGAGGAACAGGAGCCCAACGAGAATTTTAAAAATTGCCAGGGCATCAGTTGGAAATTCCTACAGCAATCCCTTTGAAAAGATGTTCACACCGACATGGCAGAGGATCTGTTGTGGGTACCTAGATACTGTAGGTCAAGGGTCTTCAAACTTGGCAACTGAGGGCCATTGACTTAACAGCTGTGTCAAGAAAGGTGATAAAACGGGGCAAAAGCTCCGTTAACAACAGAAATTTGGGGCTCAGTTATAAGTTGAGGACTACCTGCACAGACCTTTTGCAGAGACTGAAAAATTACCCCATGAATCCATCTGTGTTAGGCAGGTGACCTTTTAAAATCTGAGCATAGAGCAGTGATGGCGAACCTTTTAGAGACCGCGTGCCCAAACTGCAACCCAAAACCCACTTGTTTATCGCCAGGTGCCAGATGGGCATGGCCCATGGGTGGACGTGGCTGTGGTCATGGCAGATTGGGTGGGTCTGGCCAAGGTGGGCATGATCACCTCAATGTTGCTCATGAGGAGGGATGCCTGTGGGGGCCGGGCAGGGGTGGGGGAGATCCAGGGGGTCTCTGGCAGGAGGCTCGTCCTGCAGGGTGAGGCGAGGCAGGGTGGGGGTGCCATTGTCACAGGGCAAGGTCAGTCAGGAGCGGGGTGGCTGCTGCCTGACACCATCGGCCCCCGCACACCATCGGCCCCCGCAGCAAGCTCATGGGTACTGGGATGCACCCAGATGTGTGACCTCGGCAAATTAACAGGCGACTGGTTGAAGAGGGACGGTTGTCATCTCCGGGGCATGGCGCATGTGTCCACAGAGAGGGCTCTGAGTGCCGCCTCTGGCACGTGTGCCATAGGTTCGCCACCACTGGCATAGAGAATCGAGAAATTAACACCCCTGGATGCTCTTTTTTTTTCTACGGCATTTTTGTCCTTCTTCCCAGCCACGGCATCATCTTTCCGGCTTCCATTCTGAAGATAGGGAAATTATGCAGAATTAGTTTTGTACACCGCTCTCTTACTTTGAACGATAAACTTCCCTAATGACCGATACCGTGCTGTGGTTATAAACTAATAACAGCCGTACTATCAGTATCTGCAGCATGTAAGTTGGAGAATAATATTAAGTAGGAAGGGCCCTGTTTGCCAGCAACTTAAATTCTTTTTGCGCTCCTGTGGTTGCTGTCTTGCAATCTTTGGAATGGATGTGCTGCTGAAATTTATTCTTAGGGAAATTTCGGTCCATTGGCTTTATGTTGAAGATTTGATACCACATATTGGTGTCCTGCTTTTCTCTGCAGCTCAGCCAATAGTGTCTTCCATTTAGCTTCTTAATTAAATGTACGGCTTAATACACCCCTGGCATAAGCTTGGATACTTCAGTTCCCTGCAAAGCTTGACAGAATGGCTGGCATTGCTTGCTCTGGCTAAGTCTGGCCCTCCCCACTCGGCGAAGTTCTCCATGACCTGCTGAGTGGAAGCACGCTTCAGAGACTTTCCTCCCTAATTTTGAACACCATCCAAACCTGAAAAAGATTCCCCAGCATCTGAATGCATCAGTGGGTTAGCGGCCCTTATTGCTATTCATGGGGAGAAAAGACATTGTTTCCCTTGAGGGAACGTTCTAAGGTGTATGGCCTCTGTCCACACCACGGACCTCACGGGTGCCAATTGGCTGGCAGACCCTCCCTTGGGCCCCCTCCGAGCTCCATGTCCTCCTGGATTTGTTTGTTTATCGTTTTAATTAAAAATAAATAAACAGGAAGCTTTGCAAGGTGCAAAACAAAAGGCGAAGCTCGCCAGGCTCCAAATGTAGCCTGGAGGCAAACTTAAAATATGAAAATAACAGGTGGCTACACTCCAGTGTTTTATTTGGAAGTGTGCCTGGGTAGCTCATGTCACAAGAGGGGTGTGTGTGTGTGTCGGGGAGGGGAGGGGGAGAGAATGAGAGAAAGGCAGCCTTTTGATAGAGAGGTCTTTTTACCGCTCAGGCCCAGTGCAGCAGTAGCACTAGCAATAGCACTTAGACTTGTATACCGTTCTGTAGTGCTTTACAGCACTCTCTGAGTGGTGTACAATGTCACCATATTGCCCCCAACGAGCTGGGCCCTCATTTTACCTGCCTTGGAAGGATGGAAGTCTAAGTCAACCTCCAGCCAGTCAGGATCAAACTCCAGGCTTTGGGCAGAGTTTGCCTGCAATACTGCATTCTAACCAGTATGCCACCATGACTCTATACCGCTTCACAATGCTTTACAGCCCTCTCTGCGTGCTTTACAACATCAGCGTATTGCCCCCAAACAGTCTGGGTCCTCATTTTACCGACCTTGGAAGGCTAGAAGGATGAGTCAATCCCTGTCAGGATCAAACTCCAGACTGTGGGCAGAGTTCATCTGCAATACTGCGTTCTAACCACTACGCTACCATGAGGCTCTATATTGCCTCATAGTGCTTCACAGCCCTCTCTGCGTGCTTTACAACATCAGCGTATTGCCCCCAAACAATCTGGGCCCTCATTTTACCGACCTCGGAAGGATGGAAGGCTGGGTCAACCTCGAGCCCTGTCGGGATCCAAATTCCAAATATGTCTGTTCTTGTCAAAACCTTGCTACCCATTGAGCTATGATCTGTTCTATGGATCTTTTTTCTTCGTCAGTGATACCTGATCCCCTCTTAAAGAATTTGGGGTGAGCTAGGACTGCAGGAAGTTCAGCATCCAATCAGAGAAGGTAGAAGTCCCAGACTCTTGATTACTGTACAGTCTTACCCACGCTTAAATGGGAGTGGCTCCTTTGAAAGCAGTGGTCTTCCAAAGGCTGAAGATTTTGAGCTTCTTCTTTTCTCAAAACTCTCTGGGGTCTTCACGGGAGTAGAGACTTGGTTCCCGCTGCTGTCTCCAGTTCCCCAAGGGGCTGTTTCACCGGATGTCTTCCCCAGTGCGAGAGGTGGAGCTTCCATATCCATTCCCTATCCTAGCAAGAAAAAAGACAGCAATGAAAATAATTGCAGCAATGCCAATTTCTGACAATATCAACCGAGTCACCTGAGGGTTAAACCCTCCGCTGCCCGCCCCTCAGGAAACACACACCAATCTCACACCACGTAAAGAAAGACCAAACTTTATTTTTTAAAAAAAAGAATATAAAGATCACTCCTCTAATTTGAAAAGCCCAGAACTCTTAATGTGAAATGTTGCAGGAGCTAAAGGGTTGGTCTGTCCAATTAAAATCTGTAGCATTTTGCTAAGTGGGTACAGTAAGAAATCCAGGAGACCATGAGAAAGCACCGATCCGTTATAGCTACCCCCAGGCTCTTCTTCATCATGCAGAGGAAATATTCTGTCCTCAAGAGATTGGAAAGAAAGGAAATACAATATCCTCCTGAACTACCTGATATTTGCATGAAAAGGAGGTGCATTTTCCCTTTGATTTAAAAAAAAACCCCATGAATCTTCATATCCAGGAGAGGACGGAACCGGGCATCAGCTTTTGCTTTATATGACAGAAGCCATTCCTCCCTCAGTGATATTGCTGCTTTGGGTTGAATATGAGCTCCCAGCCTGGGTAACTGGCTTGCAAGACTATAAAACTAGGCTTTTAAGTTCCCTCCAGCCAGTTTTGCATAACCATCTCTGAATCACTGATTGCCCTCACCAAGTGTATTTATACGGGTGGAAAAAAACTCCATACATTATTCATTTGCTTTCCATGGGAGTTCAATCCTTGCTCAGCAGTGGTGCCCTGTCTGTCCTTTTTTTGCTCAGCAAAAGCTTCCAGGTAAAAGCCTCTCAAGTGTTAAAAATATATTTTACTTCTGCTGCAAGCTACAAATTGAATCGGAAGCGACTCCACAATCTTCCCTTGCCTGGCCATGATTCTTTTTGCTCTGTGTCCACAGGGACAGCGGCATATTGCCAAGTTGGAAGAGTTTTCTCCTCCCTTTTTTTCCACCCCTCCCTCTCCCCCATTTTAAATATAGAACGTTTTGTTCAGTTCCTTTCAACTCTTCCAACGGTGGAATAGTCCTCGCTTAGCAACCCTAATAGTAACTCCACGGCTAAGCCAAGTGGTTGCTAAGTGGAAAAATCACATGACTGTGATTGTGTCTCGCTCCAGCTGAAAACAGATTATTCATTTTCACACTTTTTGGTTTCTTAACCACTCCCCTGCCCACAATCACATTGCTCAAAGGCCCAGCAATGTGATTGTGTCGCATCCCTGGGCTGGAGCTGTGAGCACATTATGCAAGCAGTTTATAGTACAGTACTCTCTTGCAATCCCTTCTTCTCCAATCTCTCCTTTTAGCGGGGGGGGGGGGGAAGAGAAGAGAAAAAGCAAGTGATTTCTCTAAGCAGTCTCTCCTTTCCCCCCCCCCCGACTCTTTCCTGTTGCTGGCAGGATCACGTAGCTTTTGATAGGTGAAGAGCAAACAGCTTATTTTCTTGCAATCCCTTTCTCCCCAGCCCATCTGCTCTGAAAGGGGTAGAGCATGGCTGGCTTAGGAAGTTTGGGAGTTGAAGTCCACAAGTCATAAGAGGGCCATAGTTCCCCACCTCTGGGGTAGAGGATAGGGAAAAAGAATAGGTCAGGCACTGGATACCTCGTAATGAGTACAATGGCAGTCATGACTGAGGCATGCTATGATGGTCATAAATGGGCATAAAGTTATTTTTTTCAACCTTCATAGCTTCAGACATTTGCTGAATGAATGGCCAGTAAACTAAGACTACCTGTAAGCACAGTTCATTTTTCCCAAATAATTACTATTTGAACTAAGCAATCATTTCATCATTCTAACATTTTCCAGTTATTTTCGGAAAAGTCCAGCAGGCTAATAGAGTGCAGTTAATTTATGAACCTGGGTAGAAACCAAGCACTTAATTCCACTAATCTCCTGCAGCGATCTGGGCTCTTTAGTTAACTTTTACAAGCTTTTATCAAAGAATCCAAATCAATCCATTTCGTAATCCCTTCTAATCGGTTTCCTTTTAACTTCTGAGAGGACTTTTTGACAGTCTTTCGACTCCCTGTTTAAACAGAAAAGCACAGGCCCGGGGGTGTTGTGGGGCCCTCAAAATGGAAAATGGAAAATCCCATTGGAGGAAAATTCCACTTAGGGTTAGGTCACCATGAACTCATAGAGCAAAATGGACATCGCCAACAAACTTGGAGTGCTTGGGTATGGTTAGGAGGGCAGTTACTTTTCTAGCCTGCCCTATCTATGTTTCCTGGGAAAATACATGGGAAAATCCCATTGGAGGAAAATTCCACTTAGGGTTAGGTTTAGGTCACTATGAACTCATAGAGCAAAATGGACATCGCCAACAAACTCGGAGTGCTTGGGTATGGTTAGGAAGGCAGTTACTTTTCTAGCCTGCCCTATCTATGTTTCCTGGGAAAATACATGGGAAAATCCCATTGGAGGAAAATTCCACTTAGGGTTAGGGTTAGGTCACTATGAACTCATAGAGCAAAATGGACATCGCCAACAAACTCGGAGTGCTTGGGTATGGTTAGGAGGGCACTGACTTTTCTAGGCTGCCCTATCTATGTTTCCTGGAAAATACATGGGAAAATCCCATGGAGGAAAATTCCACTTAGGGTTAGGGTAGGTCCCCATGAACTCATAGAGCAAAATGGACACCACCAAAAAACGCGGAGTGCTTTGGTATGATTAGGAGGGCACTGACCTTTGTAGGCTTCCCTATCTATGTTTCCTGGTAAAATACATGGTAAAATCCCATGGAGGAAAATTCCAATTAGGGTTAGGGTTACGTCACCATGAACTTACATAGGAAAATGGACATCGTCCACAAATTCGGAGTGCTTGGATATGGTTAGGAGGAAGTTGGATTTTCTAGCCTGACCTATGTATGTTTCCTGGTAAAATACATAAAAACATCCCATTGGAGGAACATTCCACTTAGGGTTAGGGTTACGTCACCATCAACTCATAGAGTAAAATGGACATTGGCAGCAAATTCGGAATGCTTGTGTATGGTTAGGAGGTCACTGACTTTTGTGGCCTGCTCTATCTATGTTTCCTGGTAAAATACATGGGAAAATCCATTGGAGGAAAATTCATTGTAGGGTAGGGTTAGGTTACCATGATCTCATTGAGCAAAATGGACATTGCCGACAATTTGGAGTGCTTGGGTGTGGTTAGGAAGAGTATGACTTTTCTAGTCTGCTCTATCTATGTTTTCTGGCAAAATACATGGGAAAATCCCTTTGAAGGAAAATTCCACTTAGGGTTAGGGTTAGGTCACCACGAACTCATACAGCAAAATGGACAGTACCAACAAATTCAGAGTGCTTGGGTAGGGTTAGGAGGGCAATGACTTTTATAGCCTGCCCTATCTATGTTTCCTGGAAAAATACAGGGAAAATCCCATTGGAGGAAAATTCAGTTCGGATTAGTTACGTCTCATGAACTCTTAGAGGCAAATGGGACATCCGCCAACAAAACTCGGAGTGCTTGGGTATGTTATGATAGCCTTGACCTTTCATAGGCGCCATATCTATGTTTCCTGGTAAAATACATGGGAAAAATCCAATTGCAGGAAAATTTCCAGTTCGGGTTAGGGTTACGTCACCATTGAACTCCTAGAGCAAAAATGGACATCACCAACAAACTCAGAGTGGCTTGGGTATGGTTAGGCAGGCCACTGACTTTTCTAGGCTGGACCCTATCTATGTTTCTGGTAAAATACATGGGGAAATCCCATTGAGGAAAATCCACTTAGGGTTAGGGTTAACGTCTCCATGAATCCTAGAGGAAAATGGACATCGCCAACCAACTCGGAGTGCTTGGGTATGGTTAGGATAGCCTTGACCTTTCTAGGCTGCCCTATATATGTTTCCTGGTAAAATACATGGGAAAATCCCATTGCAGGAAAATTCCAGTTAGGGTTAGGGTTACGTCACCATGAACTCCTAGAGCAAAATGGACATCGCCAACAAACTCATAGTTCTTGGGTATGGTTAGGCAGGCACTGACTTTTCTAGGCTGCCCTATCTATGTTTCCTGGTAAAATACATGGGAAAATCTCATTGGAGGAAAATTCCACTTAGGGTTAGGGTTACGTCACCGTGAACTCTTAGAGCAAAATGGACATCGCCAACAAACTAGGAGTGCTTCGGTATGGTTAGGAGGGCACTGACCTTTCTAGGCTGCCCTTTCTATGTTTCCTGGTAAAATACATGTGAAAATCCCATTGCAGGAAAATTCCAGTTAGGGTTAGGGTTACGTCACCGCTAACTCCTAGAGCAAAATGGACATCGCCAACAAATTAGGAGTGCTTGGGTATGGTTAGGAGGGCACTGACCTTTCTAGGCTGCCCTTTCTATGTTTCCTGGTAAAATACATGGGAAAATCCCATTGCAGGAAAATTCCAGTTAGGGTTAGGGTTACGTCACCGCTAACTCCTAGAGCAAAATGATCATCGCCAACAAACTCGAAGTGCTTGGGTATGGTTAGGACGGCACTGACTTTTCTAGGCTGCCCTATGTATGTTTCCTAGTGAAATACATGGGAAAATCCCATTGGAGGAAAATTCTGTCAGAATACAGCTGGAAGGGACCTCGGAGGTCTTCTAGTCCAGCCGCCTGCTGAAGCAGGAAACCCTAAGTGGAATTTTCTCAAATTTGTAAACTTTCGGCCTTCGCGAAGGGATGGGCCCTATGATATAGGTGTTGTAAATCGTTAATAAAGATAGAGAATCAACGCGTTTTAAAATGCTCGTTTAAAAAGGTTTATTCTTTTTGTTGTTAAGTGCGAAGTCGTGTCCGACCCATCGCGAACCCATGGACAACGTTCCTCAGGTCTTCCTGTCCTCTACCATCTTCTGGAGTCCATTTAAATTCACACCTACTGCTTCAGTGACTCCATCCAGCCATCTCATTCTCTGTCGTCCCCTTCTTCTATTTCCCTCAATCTTTCCCAGCATTAGGCCCTTTTCCAGTGAGTCCTTCCTTCTCATTAGGTGGCCAAAGTATTTGAGTTCAACTTCAGGATCTGGCCTTCTAAAGAGCAGTCAGGGTTGATCTCTTCTAGGACTGACCGGTTTGAACGCCTTGCAGTCCAAGGGACTCGCAGGAGTCTTCTCCAGCACCATAGTTCAAAGGCCTCCATTCTTTTGCGCTCAGCCTTTCTGATGGTCCAACTTTCACAGCCATACATTCCAACTGGGAAAACCATGGCCTGGACTATACGCACTTGTGTTGGCAGGGGATGTCTTTCTTTTTAGTACGCTGTATAGATTGACCATAGCTTTCCTTCCCAGGAGCAAGGTCTTTAATTTCTTTGCTTGCAGTCCCCCATCTGAGGTGATATGGGAGCCTAGAAAATAAAATCGTCACCACCTCCATATCCTTCCCATCTATTTGCCAGGAAATTGAGTGGGCGGATGCCATGATTGGTGTCTAAGTGTGAGTTCAAGCCAACTTTGCACTCTCCTTCTTCCACCCGCATCAAGGAGGCCTCCTTAGTTTCCTCTTCACTTTCTGCCATTAGCGTGGTATCATCTACATATCTTAGGTTGTTGATATTCTCCCAGCAATCTTAATTCCAACTTTTGTTTCATCTAGCCCTGCCTTTCTCATGATGTGCTCTGCATATATGTTAAATAGGCAGGGCGACAGTATACAGCCTTGCCGGACTCCTTTTCCAATTTTGAACCCATCCGTGGTTCCGTGTCCAGTTCTCACTGGTGCTTCTTGACCCGCATATAGGTTTCTCAAGAGACAAATAAGATGGTCTGGTATTCCCATGTCTTTAAGAACTTGCCACAATTTGTTGTGATCCACACAATGAAAGGCTTTAGCGTAGTCAATGAAGCAGAAGTAGATGTTTTTCTGGAACTCCCTAGCTTTCTCCATGATCCAGTCGTATCGCACTTCCCTGTGTTACACCTTAAGAGGTTGCTCCTAAAAGTGCACCCGGCTCGCCCCCTTCCAGCAAACCCAGATGTTTTTATTCAAGCATAGTTTTGTTTGTCCTGCCCTTCTTTTTCTTTAAGGAGATCGTACGTATGTAGGTTTGTATTTAGGTTTGGTGTTTCTAAACTATATTTCTTAGAGATACCTATGTATTCATATAAGCTCAATATCAAATATCTATTTGAAATATTGTGTATTTTTATTACGAAACGATCAATATAAAAATAAATGTAGTTTATTTTGAAAAAGTATATAACCTATCATTCCCTTATAGGTTTATCATTTAAAGGATGGATAAAAGGGATGAGACGTGAGAAGTTGCAAACTCATGGCATTTATTAATTTGTTCGCCGTCCATCTAACTTTGTGGACCTTCGTCTATTAATAAGGTGTTAATACCGTTAATAAAGATAGAGAATACGGTCATGTTAAAATGCCATTAAAAAGGTTTATTTCTTTGGGTGGCCGCAATACCCATTTTTGACCCCGGAAGGGCACAGTTTTCTGTCCCCTAGCTTTGGCTTGGAGTCCATCCTAGGCCTTTTTAATGGCCTCCATCCTATAGCTAAGGCAGGGGTAGGCAACCTTGGCTCTTTGATGACTGGTGGACTTCAACTCCCAGAATTCCTGAGCCAGCCCTGCTAAGGGACGGAAAACTGGTCAAATCAGAGACTGCGGCCAGAAAAATAAATAAACCTCTTTAAGATGATTATTCTTGATTATTAAAACCTTATTAATATGAATAAGCCACGATAGGCCTTAACTCGGTTTAAGATTGGAACCAGGATTTCGTCTGCGCCCGTGTCGCACCGGCCGGGCCCCCCGTCGCCACGTAAATATTAATAATAAGGCGTTAAGAATAAAAATAGAGAAGAATAAGCTTCAAATGCTATTCAATTTATTTCTTTGGGCGGCAGCAGTACCCGTTTTTGACCACAGGAGGGCAGTGTTTCCCGTCCCATAGCATTACCAGGGACGCCGTCGTAGGCCACTTGCCCAGGATCGGGACACCGAGAAGCTAAGCCCCAAAGCGCAGAGCGTCAGCCAAAGGGTCGCCACTCTATGCTCCTCCGAAAGGGACGGGCCGCTTCCCTCGGCCTTCTGCGTATGTCGGCCGGCTGGTTCTTCACGAGTAATCTGCGAGAGGCCCTCTCTGGACGGCGGGCTTCCTGCCCGTCGGTATCGGCCGTCCCCCAGGTGCTGCGGTAAAAGGACCTTTCGATCATGTCCGACTTCCGTCCCTTCGTTCGTAATCTTTCCCCCTACTTCCTTTCGGGTAGACCTCCTCAGTATGTCCGACTTCCTGTCCGCGCAAATTCGCCGTCCTCCAGGGTCTTTAAATTGCGACCTTCCCAACATGGCCGACTTCCTGTCCGTCCTTCTTAATCGTCCTTCCAATTCTTTTTTTCGGGGACTATTTGGGCAGGCGGACTCCACCGTCCGATCACGAGGAAGCCTGAAAACCCATTCAAAAGCTTATTTCCTTGGCGGCCGCAATACCCGCCCATAGCATTACATCGAGGGGCCACTAGCCTTTTCCACGCGCCTCAATCCGCATCGCTAAGGTGAGGGAAAACCGGCCCTCCCGTGGCCAAGCCGGGGATAGCAGCCACCAAAAGAAATAAACCTTTGAAAATGGCAAAAGGGCCTCCCGTCGCCCTATTAATATTAATAAGAGGCTACTAATAAAGACGGGGGAAAATAAATAGCCTTAAAATCCCATTGAAAAGCTTTATTTTTTTCGGCGACCGCAGTACCCGTTTTTGACCACAGGAGGGCAGAGTTTTCCGTCCCGTAGCATGACCACCGACGACGACGACGTTCCCAGTACGGCCGAGTTCCTGTCCATCCGCCGAGGCCGTCCCCAACTTCCTGTCCGTTCCCTTGCTTTTTCCCGTGCTCTTTTCTGCACTACGTTGACGGAGCGCACGTCTACCGGCGAGGCCTCGGGAAGGAAAAAAGGAAGCCTGCTACTGCCTCAGGTTTGCCGAGCCATCCCCGCATTTCCTGATTCCAGAAAGATACCGGCTTTCTCTGTTACCTAGTTAGCGGGGGATCCCCACCTTCCCCCTCCCCCGCCTCCTCCCCGGCCACTCGTTTGGTCCTCTCCCCTAAGATGTCCGTCTGGCCTTTGGCCGCCCCCGTCCGTAAGAATGCGACCGAGAACCGGTGGCGGCGGCGGCGGCGGCGGAGGTTGTGAGACCTGGTCTCTTTGCGCTCTTTCCCTTTCAGCTATAGGGGCTAAATATGGAACGTAGAGACGAAGTTAGCTTGTTTTAATAACACACTTCGGGGTCGTTTACGCGAGCTCAGCCGCGGCTTCTTTTTAGCTCTTTTTTAGAGGCGGGGCCGGCGGGACACGCTCCAGGCTTTTGGCGTCCGGGTCGGGAAGGGGGTTCCGACCCGTCTCGGGGGTCTCCTCGAAGGCTGCCAAGCAAGGCAGCCGTTGAATGGTGTTTTCCCAGCACCCGAGTCCCGGATGTAGAAGAACCAGTCGTATCGCGCTTCCCTGTGTTACACCTTAAGAGATTGCTCCTAAAAGTGCACCCCGCTCGCCCCCTTCAAGCAAATCCAGGTGTTTTTATTCAAGAATAGTTTTGTTTGTCCTGCCCTGCTATTTCTTTAAGGAGATCGTACGTATGTAGGTTTGTATTTATGTTTGATGTTTCTAAACTATATTTCTTAGAGATCCCTATGTATTAATCTAGGCGCAATATCAAATCTCTATTTGAAATTGTGTGCATTTTTATTAAGAAACGATCAATATAAAAATAAATGCAGTTTATTTTGAAACTGTGTATAACCTATCGTTCCCTTCTAGGTTTATCATTTAAAGGATGGATAATAGGGATGAGACGTGAGAAGTTGCAACTAATGGCTTTTATTATTTTGTTCGCCGTCCATCTAACTTTGTAGACCTTCGTCCAAAACAAGTCAGGGTTAGGACGGGTAGGAGATTTCTTCCTTTCCTCTCCAGGTTGCCGTAAACAGCCCACCCACCGCCCAGAGGTAAGAGAAAGGTAAAGCAGGTCTCTCTGGGGGAAGCAGGAGCCCCGGGTCTTTGCAGAGTTCGGCTTGCAATTTTGCAAACTTCCCCCAGTCACAACTGCATCGACTGATGTAGCGGCCAGGAGGAAGGGTGGGGACGCCTGCCGGATGAAACCTTCAGCCTTTTTGGAAAAGGCAGTGGAGACAGGAGGTCACTGGATTTCCAGCCTAGAGCCTCCGCCGGATGGGTGACCCCCCACCCCTTGCTGTGGCTGTTAAGAAGGAACTGGGAGAAAACAGGTAAGTTGTCCTTGAGGATTCCCCCCAACCTTTTTTTTGCCACTTTCAGTGCGGTTAAGGTTTTTCCTTTTAAAGAGACAGGGATGGAAATGGAGTAAGGTTGGGAGCCCAGTAAAAACCCCAAGAGGAAGCGGAAAACAGGGTGGGAGGTTGCGATTGCCACCGCTCCTCTCACTATTGCAGTTTTGGTGGGAAATAGCAGGAGGGACCTCTCCAAGGGCCTTCCCACTAGCAGAGCTTGGCAGTCTACGGAGAAGGGCCTTTTCTGGAAAACCTGGCAGGCCGGCTGACAGAATCTTGGGGTGCTTGCTCACGGGCCCCGCTTCGGGCATGTAGGGAACAGGTACGAACGATCTCTTTGGCGAGCTTTTGAATCTGAGCAATCCTCTTGTGTAAATTTAAGAGCGATTTTAATTGATTATGTGGTTTGTAGATTACAGCGTTAGCGTTGTATGAAGCACTTTGATTGCAGCAGAAACAAAAAATTGCCAACAACTCAGAGTTGCTTGGTATTGTCGGAGGGCACTGACTTTTCTAGCTGCCTTATCTATGTTCATGGTTAAAATACATGGGAAATTCCAGTTAGGGTAGGGTGACGTCTCCATGAACTCCTATAGCAAAATGGACTATCGCCAACAAACTAGGAGTTGCTTGGGTATGGTTAGAGAGCATTGACCTTTCTAGCTGCGCGTATGTTCTGGTAAAGCATGGGAAAACCCCATTGAAGGAAAATTACACTTAGGGTTAGGGTTACGTAACCTTGAACTCCTAGAGCAAAATGGACATAGCCAACAAACACGGAGTGCTTGGGTATGGTTAGGAGGGCACTGACTTTTCTAGGCTGCCCTATCTATGTTTCCTGGTAAAAAAGTGGGAAAATCCCAGTGGAGGAAAATTCCACTTAGGGTTAGGGTTACATCACCGTGAACTCCTAGAGCAAAATGGACATCGCCAACAAACTAGAGTCTGCTTGGTATGGTTAGGAGAGCAGGGACCTTTCAAGCTTTTTTTTTTTTTTGCCATATCTATGTTTCCTGGTAAAATACATGGGAAAACCAATTGGGAGGAA
>NW_024098066.1:0-82205 GCF_016545835.1 Crotalus tigris | reverse complement strand
CTGCCCTCTGTAGAGATGTTTCAGCACGGGGCTTCTGAGCAGGGCAAAGGGCTGACAATGGCCACACAACTTCTTTGACTCTTCCTTCTTTGTGGCAGAGGTGCCAAGAGCTTTGAGGTGCAGCCCCCCACCCCACAATGCCTTTGGGGGGGGGAATGCCAGGGTGCCAGGAGGAGAGGCACAACAGTTTGGGACACTAAGCCCCCAAATTAAAAGGAACATTTGACTCTCAGGCACCCCAAAATAAAAAGAGAAACGGCACAAAAAAAAACGCTTCCGCTGCTCAGATTGTGGCAGAGGGAGCGCTCGGCTCACCGCCATTCGTTTAGTGACCGTTCACAGTTACAACGTCACTGAAAAAAGTCACTTAGGACCGTTTTTCACACTTTACGTCCGTTGCAGCGTCCCCTGCTCAAAATTCGGATGCTCAGCAACGGGTTCGTATTTACGACGGTCGCAGGGTCCTAGGTCACCTGATCCCCTTTGGCGACCTTCCGACAGGCAAAGTCCACGGGGGAAGCGGGATTCGCTTAATGACCGTGTGACTCACTTAACGACCGCTGAGATTCACTTAACAACGGCGGCGAGAAAGGACGTCCAGTGGGGCAAAACTCACCCCACCCGTCTCTCGCTTGATGTCGCGCTCAACGGGGCTCGTAAGTCGAGGCCTCCGCGCCAACTTCCAGGGGCCCCTGGGACCACCCCCCCCCCAAAGCAGCCCACCCCCCCTCAAAAGATCCAAGGCTCTGGCTTTCCTTACCAATGATGTTCACCAGCATGTCCCACTGGCCGCCATCGTTGGAGGGGTTGGTGAGCAGGAACTGGACCAGCCGTCCGTCGATGGGCTCGTGGGCAGTCTCGATGAAAGCGTGGAGGAAGTAGTAGCAGCGCTCGACCTGGGGGTCCGGGCGGAGAAGAGAGTCAGACCTCCCCCACCCTGCTCGGCTGCTGCACCCCAAAAGTCGGCATGCCTGGACTTGTTCCCCCCCAAAAGTCCTTCTGTCTGCACTGACCCAAGCATCGGGGTTGGACTAGATGACCTCTAAGGTCCCTTCTAACTTTATTATTACTATTGCTACGATTATTATTACTATTATTAATTGTATTATTATTATTACTACTACTATTATTTTCACTGTGCCCTTCCCTTGTTATGACAGGTGGTCAGCTAGATGTTGAGACTAGATGTTTTTATCCCACCCTACCCAGGGGCAGGCCGCCAGAACACCCCCCTGGAAGCAAACCCCCAACCCTTACAAGCACTGATGATGTTCCCTAGTTGGGTCATGAAAGGTCTACAAGAAAACAACTGACTGCAGAGAGCACCAAGGACCCCATAGATCAGTGATGGCGAACCTTTTAGAGACCGAGTGCCCAAACTGCAACCCAAAACCCACTTATGCATCGTCGGGTGCCAGGTGGGTGTGGCTCATTGGGTGGGCGTGGCCCATTGGGTGGGCGTGGCCCATTGGGTGGGCGTAGCTGTGGTGGTAACGGCAGATTGGGTGGGACTAAAAAGTTCAATCATCAATTCCAACTTTGCAAGATCTTTTTTTTTCCCACGAGAAGTTGAAATGGACTGATTGAACCTTTTTTTTTTTTTTTTTGCACATGACGGTGGAGGCCTAAAGCGAAAAGGTTTTATAAAACCCAGCTGAAGGCCTAGGACTGGGGCGACGGCGTGCGTGCCCACAGAGATGGCTCTGAGTGCCGCTCCTGGCACCTGTGCCGTAGGTTCGCCATCACTGGTATAGATTCTTCCTCCTCCTCTTCTCTGCACACCCCACTCCCTTCTGACACTGATGATGTTCCCAAGGGTCATAAGTGCGAGGACCGATGCTAAGCCATTTGTCCGAAATGGTCTAGGCCAGTGGTTCTCAACCTGTGGGTCGGGACCCCATTTGGGGTCGAACAACCATTTCACGGGGGTCGCCAAACAACGCAGTCCGCCATTTTTTTCCCCCTTTTCCTTAGCTGTGCTGCTCCCTTTTATTCTATTGGCTTTTGAAAGCCAGTAGAATAGACTCTCTTGAATAAAGTCTAATTCTATTGGCTTTCAAAAGCCAATAGGAATTGTCCAGGCTGTCTCTGCCCTGCTGAGCCCGCCAAAAGTCCCATTCTGCAAACGGTGCTGCACCAGTGGAGTAGTCCTCGACTTACGACCGGTTGAGTAGTCCTCGACTTACGACCGGTTGAGTCGTCCTCGACTTACGACCGGTTGGGGGTCGCGGCATTAAAAAGGTTGAGAACCACTGCTCTAGGGTTTCCTGCCTGAGCAGGGGGTTGGACTAGATGACCTCCAAGGTCCCTTCCAACTTTATCATTATTATTATTATTATTATTAAGTCCCTTGTCTCAGTGGTGTTCTAACTCTGGTCGCTAAAGGAGCGGTCGTAAGCCGAGGACTGCCTGTACGCAAGCGAGGGAAGTCGAGGTGGCCGTTCTGGGCAACCGTACCTTGTCCCAGAAGAAGAGGTAGGACTGGCTGAATTCGAATTCCTCAATGTTGAGCTTCTTCATGAAGGGCAGACGCATCACGTTCAGGCAGGAGAAGATCCAGCAGCGTCCTGAGGAGGAGGAGGAGCGGGGGGGGGGGAAGGAGGAAGGTTTAAACTCCGAGGGAAACAGAGGAAGAAGATCTTTTCCCGGAAAGGCAAAAAAGTGGACTTTCTCGGTCTCCTTTTTCCTCGGAAAACGTTTCGCTTCTCATTCCAAGAGGCTTCTTCGGTTCTTCAGAGAGAGAGAGGGGAGAGAGAGAAAGAGAGAAAGGAAGGAAAGGAAAGAAAGAGCATCAGGGAGCAAAGAGAAAGAGAGAGAGAAAGAAAGAAAGAAAGAAAGAAAGAAAGAAAGAAAGAAAGAAAGAAAGAAAGAAAGAAAGAAAGAAAGAAAGGGAGGGGGGAGAGAGAGAGGGAAGGAAGGAAGAAAGAAGGCAGACAGAGCAACAGAAAAAGAGAAAGAAAGACACAAAGAGAGAGAAAGAAAAAGATGGAAAGAAAAAAGAAAAAAGAAAGGGGACAGATGGATAGGGCAACAGAAAAAAGAGAGAGAGAAAGAAAGACACAAAGAGAGAGAAAGAAAAAGATGGAAAGAAAAAAGGAAGGAAGGAAGGAAGGAAGGAAGGAAGGAAGAAAGAAAGAAAGAAAGAAAGAAAGAAAGAAAGAAAGAAAGAAAGAAAGAAGGGACAGATGGACAGGGCAACAGAAAGAGAGAGAGAGAAAGAAAGACACAAAGAGAGAGAGAAAGAAAGAGATGGAAAGAAAGAGACAGGGCAACAGAAAGAGAGAGAGAGAGAGAGAAAGAAAGAAAGAAAGAGAAAGAAAGAAAGAAAGAAAGAAAGAAAGAAAGAAAGAAAGAAAGAAAGAAAGAAGGGACAGACGGACAGGGCAACAGAAAAAAGAGAGAAAGAAAGACACAAAGAGAGAGAAAGAAAGAGATGGAAGAGATGGAAGGAAAGAGACGGACAGGGCAACAGAAAAAGAAAGTGAGAAAGAAAGAAAGAAAGAAAGAAAGAAAGAAAGAAAGAAAGAAAGAAAGAAAGAAAGGAAGGAAGGAAGGAAGGAAGGAAGGAAGGAAGGAAGGGGACAGACGGACAGGGGAACGGAAAAAAGAAAGAGAGAAAGAAAGACACAATGAGAAAAAGAAAAAGATGGAAAGAAAGAAAGGAAGGAAGGAAGGAAGGAAGGAAGGAAGGAAGGAAGGAAGGGAGGGAGGGAGGATGAAGAATGGAAGAAGCTTCTTGGATGAGAAGCGAAAACATTTTCAGAGGGGAAAAAAAAAACATAAGGCAAGCCCAGGTGCCTTCTGGGAAAAGCCCAGAAATGGGGTTTAACTCACTTAACTGCCTCACTTAGCAACAGAAATTTTGGTCTGGGTTTTTTGTGGATGTAAGTTGAGGACCTTCCCTAAGGCTTTTAAAACCTGGCTGGCTTCCCAGAGCCTGGGGCGCTGTTTCTTAATAACTGTTAAATGGCTAATTATCTCAGCTGCCGCCTAGATTCACGCTGGATGTTTTTAATTGGTTTAAATGGATTTAATGTTTTAATAAGACTTAGAACTCTCAGCCTCCCTGAGTTGATGGATAAAGATGGCTGGCTATAAAAATGGAATATATATATATAAAAAAACACAAAATCTCCTTTCTCGGAACTGCGGCCTGGGCTGGGTGGGTTTACCCCTTCCCGTCCCCTCCAGGTAGAGCCAGATCTGAGCAGGTGTATAAAAAGCTGCCCAAGTGACATGGCACATGGTCCTCGACTTACAATAGCTCGCTTAGCGACCGTTCAAAGTTACAATGGCACTGAAAAAAAACCCCCGGATTGACGGTCTTTCACGCTTTACCCGTTTCAGCATCCCGACGGTCGGGTGATGAAAAGGCAGACGCTTGGCAACTGACTCGTACTTATGACCGTTGCTGTGTCCCAAGCATATGACAGGCCGTCCTCAAGTTACGACATGACTGTCCAAAGTTACAACGGCGCTGAAAAAAGGGACTGAGGACCGCTTTGCACACTTACGACCGTCATAAACACCCCCTTGGTCATGCCCTCAAAACTTAGATGCTCGGCAACTGACTCAGACTTAAGACGGTCGCAGTGTCCTGGGGTCACATGATTTCCCCCTTTGGCGGCCTTCTGGCAAGAAAAATCAATGGGGGGCGGGGCGAAGCCAGATTCGCTGAACGACCGAGTTACTCATTTAACAGCTGCACTGATTCACTTGAATGCTCCAACACTGGTATAGGGTTTCCTGCCTGAGTGGGGGGTTGGACTAGATGTCCTCCAAGTTCCCTTCTGACTTTATTTTTATTATTATTAACAACCTGCCTCCAGAAGTTGTGAATGCTCCAACACTGGAAGTTTTTAAGAAGAGACTGGACAGTCATTTGTCCGAAATGGTATAGGGTTTCCTGCCTGAGCAGGGGGGGAGGGGGGGTGTTGGACTAGATGACCTCCAAGGTCCCTTCTGACTTCATTATTATTAACAACCTGCCTCCAGAAGTTGTGAATGCTCCAACACTGGAAGTTTTTAAGAAGAGACTAGACAGCTGTTTGTCTGAAATGGTACTATAGGGTTTCCTGCCTGAGCAGGGGGTTGGACTAGAGGATCTCAAAGGTCCCTTCTGACATTATTATTATTATTATTATTATTAACAACCTGCCTCCAGAAGTGGTGAATGCTCCAACACTGGAAGTTTTTAAGAAGAGACTGGACAGCTGTTTGTCCGAAATGGTATTATAGGGTTTCCTGCCTGAGCAGGGGGTTGGACTAGATGACCTCCAAGGTCCCTTCCAACATCATTATTATTATCATTATTATTATTATTATTATTATTATTATTAATTTAACAACCGGGGCAAGAAAGGTGATCCCATGGGGCAAAACCTGCTTAGCAACTGTCTTGATTAGTGACGGAACGTTTTGGCTCAATGATGGTTGTAAATCAAGGACGAGCTGTAATGGGGGGAACCAATTTACCTGAATTCTTTTGGTTGGTGATCGGTTTCCCTTCGGCCGGTACGGCGTGCTGGAAGACCTGCAGGGTGTTTTGGACAACTTCCCGGTTAAGGCTTCCGTCCAGGAAGTCCGTTGAAGTAGCCACATTTTGGGCCAAGACATAGTGAGGCTCCCCTTTCAACGCTTTGAGGAAGGCGGAGGATTTCTTCAGGCTCAATCCTGGATCATGAAAAAGAAAAAAAAAAACATAGAATAATAATCAAGGAGAGAAGCAACCTGGAACTAAGGAGAAACTTCCTGACATTGAGGACAATTAACCGGTGGAACTCCTTGCCTCCAGAAGCAGTAAATGCTCCAACACTGGAAGTTTTTAAGAAGAGACTGGACAGCCATTTCTCTGAAATGGTGTAGGGTTTCCTGCTTGAGCAGGGGGTTGGACTAGATGACCTCCAAGATCCCTTCCAACTTTATTATTACCTTGCTCAATAGTAGCAACTGTGAGAGGGGTCTCAGAGTCCTAGTGGACAATCCCTTAAATAGGAGCCAGCCGTGTGCTGCAGCTGCCAAAAAGGCCAACACAGTGCTGGGCTGCATTAACAGAGGAACAGAATCAAGATCACATGAAGTGTTAATACCACTTTACAAGGCCTTGGTAAGGCCACACCTGGAATACAGCATCCAGTTTTGGTCACCACGATGTAAAAAAGATGTTGAGACTCTAGAAAGAGGGCAGAGAAGAGCAACAATAATGATTAGGGGACTGGAGGCTAAAACATATGAGGAAAGGCTGCTAGAATTGGGTATGTCTAGTTTAATGAAAAGAAGAACGAGGGGGGACATGATAGCAATATTCCAGTATTTCAGGGGCTGCCCCAAAGAAGAGGGAGTCAAGCTCTTCTCCAAAGCGCCTGAAGGCAGGAGAAGGAGCAAAGGATGGAAACTAATCAAGGAGAGAAGCAACCTGGAATTAAGGAGAAACTTCCTGACAGTGAAAACAATTAACCAGTGGAACAATCTGCCTCCAGAAGTGGAGATCCTATACCATTTCAGACAAATGGCTGTCCAGTCTCTTCTTAAAGACTTCCAATGTTGGAGCATTCACCGCTTCTGGAGGCAGGTTGTTCCACTGGTTAATTGTTCTCACTGTCAGGAAGTTTCTCCTTAGTTCCAGGTTGCTTCTCTCCTTCATTAGTCTCCATCCGTTGCTTCTTGTCCTGCCTTCAGGCGCTTTGGAGAAGAGCTTGACTGCCTCTTCTTTGGGGCAGCCCCTGAGATACTGGAATACTGCTATCATGTACCCCCTCGTCCTTCTCTTCCTAGACAGACCCAATTCCAGCAATCATTCCTTATATGTTTTAGCCTCCAGTCCCCTAATCATCTTTGTTGCTCTTCTCTGCACTCTTTCTAGTCTCAACATCTTTTTTACATCATGGTGACCAAAACTGGATGCAGTATTCCAAGTGTGGCCTTACCAAAGCACATCTTTTTTTTAACACTGTGACGACCAAAAATCTTAAATCTTAATAAAGATAGCTGCATGAGGGCAAAGCCACACTTTGGAAAATTACTCCTGTCTTGGGATTCCTTGCTTACAGACAGGAAATACCCCAGGCAAATTCTAGGAGGCATTGCAACAAAGACATTGCCAAAGTCGGTTGAGAAATTTAATTCTGTTGCAGGAGAAGGTTTAACGTACAGCAGTGGGGTTAAAAATGTGGCATTTGTGTGGCTCCACCTTCAAGCGGCCAATAATTTATTCTGCTTTTACGGTGGCTTCCGCTGCTCGTAGGATCATCTTACGTGTCACAATCCCTTTTGTGCAGCTCTTAAAAAGCGCCACACACACACCGTAAATAACCAGGACAAAGAGCCATTCCCAAATATTTATTAACCTGTCCAACTTACAGAGCCACTGTCCCTCTGAGCCACATGGCTGATTTGTAGAGTTAAAAACGAAACACTCCCAAAAAAAACCCCCAGCACTGATGACGTTACCTAGTTTGGCTCACGAAACGTCTGCAAGAAAACTGCTCTCAGTTCAGCCCTGAGCTACAAATAATTCTCCTTTATTGGAATCTAAAAAAAGGCATCGCAAACCATAAGAATATCCCCAGGAAAAAAACAAAGAAACGTGAGATATAATTTTTAAAAAACCGCTCATAAAACCCGAATACTCTGAAAAGGAATTGCCAAATTCAAGAGCGGCGGGTGGCATATTCTTAATTTTTTTTTCTCCCCGAATTTCTGAGATGGGAAGGATGGCTCCCAAGCGGGTAATAAAAATAAGAAATTATGGAATTTAATAAATGAACCTCTTTATTCTTTTCTGGATCCATTTCACACCCACAAAAACTCAAGAGAGGACGATGAAGCTGTCACAACCACCTATCTAGCCTCAATTCATGTATAACTGGAGTCCAAAATTTCCGTTGCTCGGTGAGGCGTTTCTTAAGTGAGTTTTGCCCGCTTTTACGACCTTTCTTGCCGCCATCGTTAAGCGAATCGCTGTGGGTGTTAAGTCAGTCACACGGTCGTTAAGCGAATCCAGCCTCCCCCCACTGACTTGGCTCATCGGAAGGTTGCAAAAGGGGGTCACATGACCCCCATGGGACACTGCAACTGTCGTAAGTACAAGTCAGTGGCCAAGCTTCTGAATTTTGATCACATGACCCCGGGAGATGCTGCAACGGTCGTTAAGTGGGAAAAAACGGTCCCGAGTCACTTTTTTCAAACTTTGGTCCCTAAATGAACGGTCGCAAGCCGAGGACTGCCTGTCATTTCCCTGCAATTGGCACCAAGGCGGCCCCAATTATGGGATGGCGTCAAATGCTGTCACCCACTCAAATTACCCCCATTTTGCTGCACCCCAAAATTGTGCCTGCTGCAAACATCCCATTGAGCCCCCAAATTTAAGGGGGTTTATTTGCTTTAAAATTGTGTTTTTCCAAGCTCGTTGCTTTAAGGGGGGGGGAGACTTCAACTCCCAGAATTCCCCAGCCAGCAGAGCTGGCTGGGGAATTCTGGGAATTGAAGTCCCCCCCCCCTTAAAGCAGCCAGCTTGGAGAAAAACTGATTTAAATTTGGATGAAAAGCCACATTTTGAGCCCTGCTTTTTTTGGGGGGGGCTGTTTTTTGAATTCTTAGCCCCCCCCCGCCTCACCCGCAGAGGGAGAAAGCACGCTGCACATGCTCAGAGGCACGCTGGTCCTTCGTCCCCGCGGGAGGAGCCCTCGCCCGCCCGGCTCCCGGGGCCGCGGCCGTCCCCATGGCAACCCCGGAGCCGCCGTCGCCCCCTCCCTCCGCCGCCGTCCCCATGGCAACGCACCTGGGACGCACATCACGGGCCCTCCGGGAAAAGCCGCCGCCAACACCGCTGCAGCCTCGGCACCAATCAGCCGGGCGCCGGAAGCGGCGCTTATATAGCCTCGGAAGCAGGAAGTTGCCCCCACGACGGGGGGCGGCGGCGGTCAATCCTGGCGCGCTCGGGCGGCTTCGCGCGGGAGGCCGGGAGAGGGCGGGGCCTGCGCTTGAAGGGACCGCGCGCTTATTTTCTTCCCCGGCGCGGGGGGGGGGAGGGAAAGGGAGGGGGGGGTTGTCAGCAAATGCAGGAGGGAGGGGGCTGGGGGTGGGGAAAGGGGCTCGGCTCCCCCCCCCGGGGCAGCCTGCCTTGGGGGACTCTGGACCGGGGTCTTCTCGAGATGGCCTACCTGGCGAGGGTGTTGTTGGTGGGGGGGGGGAAGCAGAGTGGGGAGAGCCTCAGAGAGAGGGAGAGCGGGTTTGGTTGGGAGGAAAATAGAAAGGGCCAGCCTGAAAAAGGGGCAGATCTGAAAAGGGTTCCTAAGGATAAAATCTTTCAGCTCTCTGTCTCTCTGTGTGTCCTTCTGTCTGTCTATCTATCATCTATCTATCTATCATCTCTCTCTCTCTCTATCTCATCTATCTTCTAAATATATCTATTAATCTATCCCTTATGTATTGTTTGTCATCTATCTCTCCATGTCTATCTATCATTTGTCTGTCTGTCTGTCTGCCTGCCTGCTTGCCTATTTATCTACCTACCTACCTCTCATTTACCTTCTAATATCTGTCAATCTATCCATTATCTATTTGTCTGTCTGTCTGTCTATCTATCTATCTATCTACCTACCTACCTACCTACCTACCTACCTACTTATCATCTTATCTTCTAATGTCAATCTATCCATTATTTATTTTTTGTCATCTATCTCTCCAGGTCTGTCTGTCTGTCTGTCTGTCTGTCTGTCTGTCTGTCTATCTACCTACCTACCTACCTACCTACATACCTACCTACCTACCTACCTACCTACCTAAATATCTATCTATCTATCTATCTATCTATCTATCTATCTATCTATCTATCTATCTATCTATCTATCTTTCTATCTACGTACCTACCTACCTACCTACCTACCTACCTACCTACCTACTTATCATCTTCTAATGTCAATTTATCCATTATCTATTTTTTATCATCTCTCTCTCCATGTCTATCTATCTTATCATTTGTCTGTCTGTCTGCCTGCTTGCCTATTTATCTACCTACCTACCTCTCATTTATTTTCTAATATCTGTCAATCTATCCATTATTTATTTTTTGTCATCTATCTCTCCAGGTCTGTCTGTCTGCCTATCTATCTATCTATCTATCTATCTATCTATCTATCTATCTATCTATCTATCTATCTATCTATCTATCTATGTAAGTCTTTGGTTATACCTACCTACCTACCTACCTACCTAAATATATCTATCTATCTATCTATCTATCTATCTATCTATCTATCTATCTATCTATCTAATCTATTTATCTATCTACCTACCTTTGTTGTTGTTGTTGTTGTTAATTGCGAAGTCGTGTCCGACCCATCGCGACCCCATGGACAATGTTCCTCCAGGTCTTCCTGTCCTCTACCATCTTCTGGAGTCCATTTAAGTTCACACCTACTGCTTCAGTGACTCCATCCAGCCATCTCATTCTCTGTCGTCCCCTTCTTCTATTGCCCTCAATCTTTCCCAGCATTAGGCCCTTCTCCAGTGAGTCCTTCCGTCTCATTAGGTGGCCAAAGTATTTGAGTTTCAACTTCAGGATCTGGCCTTCTAAAGAGCAGTCGGGGTTGATCTCTTCTAGGACTGACCGGTTTGAACGCCTTGCAGTCCAAGGGACTCGCAGGAGTCTTCTCCAGCACCATAGTTCAAAGGCCTCAATTCTTTTGCGCTCAGCCTTTCTTATGGTCCAACTTTCACAGCCATACATTGCAACTGGGAAAACCCTGGCCTGGACTATACGCACTTTTGTTGGCAGGGTGATGTCTCTGCTTTTTAGTATGCTGTCTAGATTTGCCATAGCTTTCCTCCCCAGGAGCAAGCGTCTTTTAATTTCTTGGCTGCAGTCGCCACCTGAGGTGATCTTGGAGCCCAGAAAAATAAAATCTGTCACTATCTCCATTTCTTCCCCATCTATTATCTACCTATCTACCTACCTACCTACCTACCTACCTACCTACCTACCTACATCTATCTATCTATCTATCTATCTATCTATCTATCTATCTATCTATCTATCTATCTACTATCTATCTACCTACCTACCTACCTTCTAATGTCAATCTATCCATTATCTATTTTTTATCATCTGTCTCTCCATGTCTATCTATCTTATCATTTGTCTACCTGTCTGCCTGCTTGCCTATTTATCTACCTACCTACCTCTCATTTATTTTCTAATATCTGTCAATCTATCCATTATTTATGTTTTGTCATTATCCATATCTTCTGTCTGTCTATATCTATCTATCTATCTACATCCATCCATCCAATTTGTATCCCACCTTTATTATTTTCAAAAATCATGCAAGGTGTGAATATACCTAATCCTCCTCCCACCTCCTATTTTCCCGAGCACAAGAGCCCTGCGAGGTGGGCTTGGCTGGGAAAAGGAGACTGGCCCAAAGTCACCCGGCCGGGTTTCACGTGTAGGGCGGGACTAGAATTCCTCTCTTGATGATTGGCCCAAAGTCACATAGCTAACTTAACAACTTTTTGCTTGCAAAAGAAGTTGCAAGAGGGACAGTATTTAATATTTATTTGTTATGTATATGTAGGCGTGTGGGTCTGTACATATGTTGTATATATTAGTAGTACTGGTAATAGTAATAAATAATAATAATAATAATAATAATAATAATAATAATAATAATAACTACAAGCAGCGGCATGACAAAGAAGCAACAATGGTGCATTGGAAGATCTGCAAAAAATATCATTTGCCTGTAAGCAAAAACTGGTGGGATCATAAAATAGAGAAAGTCATAGAAAATGATAAAATTAAACTGCTATGGGACTTCAGAATTCAAACAGACAAGCACCTGCAACATAACACCCCAGACTTAACAATTGTCGATAAGAAAGACAAAAAAGTCTGGATAGTGGATGTGGTAGTGCCTGGAGATAGCAGAATAGAAGAGAAAGAACTGGAGAAGATAACAAAATACAAAGACCTACAAATAGAAATAGAAAGACTGTGGCACAAGCAAGCAAGGGTAGTACCAATAGTCATAGGCTCCTTGGGCGCAATCCCAAAACAACTGGAGCACCACTTGAACACCATTGGCATTGACAAATTTGCTATTAGTCAATTGCAAAAGGCGGCCTTATTAGGAACTGCTTCCATCCTGCGACGATATCTGTACTACCATCAAACATCCACATCTGCCTATCCCAGGTCCTGGGTAAGGACTCGATAAGTAGACAAAATGCCAAATCCAGTCTGAACATCTGGCTGACTGTGCGATGATCCATAGTAATAATAATAATAATAATAATAATAATAATAATAATAATAATAATAATAATAATAATAATAATAATAAAGTTGTTTAGGTGCGTGTCATGTATGTGTTTCACTTTGAGAGCGGGCAACTAAATTTCATTTTTGATGTGTGCCATTGTGCCTACAGTAAAAAAATGACAATAAAAGTTATCTTATCTTATCTTAAGTTCCGGTCCCAATCGTGGTTATAAGTCAAGGACTGCCTACCTACATCAGTTTGAGAGCTCCAGAAAAGAAATAAAAAAATAAAATACAATTAAACCAAAAATGCATGCGCACAAAAAAGGCAGTTTTGAAAACACTGCTCGGAAATCAGTTGTTCATTCAGTTTGTTTAGTTCTTTGACTTTAAATTGTTTACTTAAATGGCTCCCCATGGTTTAATTCCCAAAGACCTGAAGGATTTGGGGGGGGAAAAGACATAAAAGCTACTCTAAAATTAGGTGGCGCTTGTCCATTTGCAGAAAAATGGTGGCATTTTGCGACGTAAACCTTGCGCTGAACAGCGGGTTGGTCTAAATGACTCTGAGGTCACCTTCTGAAACAGTTTTTTTTTCCCGCCTTAGCATAAATCCCCAGGAAAACTGGAACTGCCACAACGCCCCTGCAAAGCAATTAGTTTTTCCACCCGTTGCCTACGCTGCTTCTCGGGAATATTAAGCAACTTTATTACGCCCTTTATGGCTGTGCACTATTGTTCTTCTCCACCCAGCATGAAGTGCAAGGCTTGGGAACAAGGCAACCTTTTATCCTGTCTCCCTTTGTAAGGGCTCCTCTGCGTGGGCGCTGCCGCCTGGGGGTGGCAGCAATTTACAAATCTGTACTGAAGGAAGGCTGAGCACCAAAGAATGGAGGCCTTTGAACTCTGGTGCTGGAGAAGACTCCTGCGATCCCCTGGACTGCAAGACGTTCAAACCGGTCAGTCCTAGAAGAGATCAACCCTGACTGCTCTTTAGAAGGCCAGATCCTGAAGTTGAAACTCAAATACTTTGGCCACCTAATGAGAAGGAAGGACTTTGTTTGCCTCTAGGTGTTCGCTGATTCGTTGTTGGATTATCTTTTCCAGAATCTTCCCATGTATTGAGGTCAGGCTGATAGGTCTGTAATTTCCTGGGTCCTTCCCCCCCCCCCTTTTTTTTTGAAGATGGGAACTACATCAGCTCTTTTCCAGTCCTCTGGTAGTTCCCCGGTGCTCCAGGATCTTTGAAAAATATAGTTCAGTGGTTCCGAGATCACATCTGCCAGTTCCTTGAGAACCTTGGGGTGTAATCCATCTGGTCCTGGTGATTTGAAGTCGTCGAGGCTGGGCAGGTGCTCACTTACCATTTTCTTGCCTATCTTAACTTGTATTTCTATTTTGTTTTTTATGGCACTATTTTTGTTAGGTTGGCCTGAGGCTGGGCTGGAAGCAGATTCAGGAACCTGCTGAATGCCTAATATCGTGGTGAGACGCTGATGACCACGCTCCCAACTTTGCACCTCAAAGTATAGCTTCTTGTAGACCCGACCTTATGAGTGTCTTGAATTAATTGTCGGGCGTCTTCCTGACAAGGCTGGGACGGGAAAGAACTAAACATTAATCCAGGAATTAATTAATTAATCAATCAATCCAGGAATTTCTGACAAGTTGAAGCGCAGCAATACGTCTCTAGCAAGTCTTTACATGACTGTCGTGTATCAAATAACAATTAAACTTCTTTAAATCAGTGTTCACATTTCTTCGGCCTGCCTAGCTGAAATAGAAGTAACCCTCACCTCATGAGCACAAGCGAGCCCGACCTTTCTGTCGCTAAGCAGGACGGTGGTTAAGCGGTTTCACCCCACTTTACCACCTTTCTTGTCGTTGTTCTTAAGTGAATCATCGCAGGTGTTAAATGAGTAACTCAGTTGTTAAGCGAATCTGGCTTCCCCCCATTGGCTTTGCTTGCCGGAAGGTCGCAAAAGGGGAAATCACGTGACCCCGGGACGCTGCGACCGTCGTAAGTGTGAGTCAGTTGCCGAGTGTCTTAAATTTTGATCACGTGGCCATGGGGATGTTTAGCACGGTCGTAAGTGTGAAAGGCAGTCCTAAGTCCCCTTTTTTTCAGGGCCGTTGTAACTTTCAACGGTCACTAAATAAACTGTTGAAGACTATCTGTCATAGTGAGAACAACCTTGGTGGATGAATGAAGAGAGGTGCTGCCTAGGAAATGATTAAATAAGAGAGGAGACAGCCCAGAGCTGCATAATGGGCAGAGAAAAAAAAAAATTAAAATCCACCTAAGATTGTTCTAACGCAGGGGTCCTCCAACTTGGCCCTTTGATGACTTGTGGACTTCAACTCCCAGAATTCCTCAGCCAGGAGGCTTTAAGACAGGGGCCTTCCAATGTGGCCCTTTGATGACTTGTGGACTTCAACTCCCAGAATTCCTCAGCCAGGATGCTTTAAGACAGGGGCGTTCCAACTTGGTCCTTTGTGCTTTGTGGACTTCAACTCCCAGAATTCCTCAGTCAGGATGCTTTAAGACAGGGGTCTTCCAACTCGGCCCTTTGATGACTGGTGGACTTCAATTCCCAGAATTCCTCAGTCAGGAGGCTTTAAGACAGGGGCCTTCCAACTTGGTCCTTTGTGCTTTGTGGACTTCAACTCCCAGAATTCCTCAGTCAGGATGCTTTAAGACAGGGGCCTTCCAACTTGGTCCTTTGTGCTTTGTGGACTTCAACTCCCAGAATTCCTCAGTCAGGATGCTTTAAGACAGGGGTCTTCCAACTCGGCCCTTTGATGACTGGTGGACTTCAACTCCCAGAATTCCTCAGTCAGGAGGCTTTAAGACAGGGGCCTTCCAACTTGGTCCTTTGTGCTTTGTGGACTTCAACTCCCAGAATTCCTCAGTCAGGATGCTTTAAGACAGGGGCCTTCCAACTTGGTCCTTTGTGCTTTGTGGACTTCAACTCCCAGAATTCCTCAGTCAGGATGCTTTAAGACAGGGGTCTTCCAACTCGGCCCTTTGATGACTGGTGGACTTCAACTCCCAGAATTCCTCAGTCAGGATGCTTTAAGACAGGGGCCTTCCAACTTGGTCCTTTGTGCTTTGTGGACTTCAACTCCAAGAATTCCTCAGTCAGGATGCTTTAAGACAGGGGTCTTCCAACTTGGCCCTTTGATGACTTGTAGACTTCAACTCCCAGAATTCCTCAGCCAAGATGCTTTAAGACAGGGGTCTTCCAACTTGGCCCTTTTAGGACTTGTGGACTTCAACTCCCAGAATTCCTCAGCCAGGAGGCTTTAAGACAGGGGTCTTCCAACTCAGCCCTTTGATGACTTGTGGACTTCAACTCCCAGAATTCCTCAGCCAGGAGGCTTTAAGATAGGGGTCTTCCAACTTGGCCCTTTGATGACTTGTGCACTTCAACTCCCAGAATTCCTCAGCCAGCATGCCTGGCTGAGGAATTCTGGGAGTTGAAGTCCACAAGTCATCAAAGGGCCAGGTTGGAAGACTCCCTGTTCTCAACCTCTCCAAGACCATCAGGAAGGACTTTCGGGAGCTGTGAAACCAAAGGAGAAAAGGTAGAAAGGGACATTGCGTCTCAGGTTATCGGCTAGTGGAATGCAGAATAACAGATTCGGAAGGGACCTTGGAGGTCATCTAGTCCAACCCCCCTGCTCAGGGAGGTAACCCTATACTCTTTCAGACAGATGGTTGTCCAATCTCTGCTTAAAAACCTCCAATGCTGGAGTGTTCACAACTTCTGGAGGCAAGTCGTTCTACTGATTAATTGTCCTTACTGTTAGAAATTTCTCCTTAATTCCAGGTTGCTTCTTTCCTTGATTAGTTTCCTCCCTCCCTCCCTCCCCCCTCCCTTGGAATAATAGAATAATAGAATGGGGAGGGACCTTGGAGGTCTTCTAGTCCACCCCCCTGCTCAAGCAGGAGATCCTATATCATTTCAGACAAGTGGCTGTCCAGTCTCTTCTTAAAAGCCTCCAGTGTTGGAGTACCCACAACCTCTGGTGGCAAGCTGTTCCACTGGTTAATTGTTCTCACTGTCAGGAAGTTTCTCCTTAATTCTAGGTTGCTTGATGAGTTTCCATCTGTTGCTTCTTGTCCTGCCTTCAGGCGCTTTGGAGAATAGCTTGACTCCCTCTTCTTTGGGGCAGTCCCTGAGATACTGGAACGCTGCTATCCTGTCCCCCCTCGTCCTTCTCTTCGTTAAACTAGACATCCCCAATTCCAGCAACAGTTCCTTATATGTTTTAGCCTCCAGTCCCCTAATCATCTTTGTTGCTCTTCTCTGTGCTTTCCAGAGTCTCAACATCCTTTTTTACATGTAATAATAATAATAATAGTAAAGTTGGAAGGGACCTTGGAGGTCATCTAGTCCAACCCCCTGCTCAGGCAGGAAACCCTGTACCATTTCAGACAAATGGCTGTCCAGTCTCTTCTTAAAAACCTGCAGTGTTGGAGCATTCACAGCTTCTGGAGGCAGGTTGTTCCACTGGTTAATTGTTCTCACTGTCAGGAAGTTTCTCCTTAGTTCTAGGTTGCTTCTCTCCTTGATTAGTTTCCACCCGTTGCTTCTTGCTGTGATCAATGTAAGTCCAATGTCGCCTCGTCCCGTCATGGATGGATCACATTTGTTTCTTTTTCTCTATGCGGGAACAAGTAGTTCTCCTGGACAAGGTAAAAGGTGATGAAATTCACAATGCAGGTGAAGTAGCTTGGCAAGCTTTAATTGAATATCTCTCCTGGAAATCAGAAGCCAGGCACACAAAGGAGGATCCTGGAAGATGGTTATCACCAGGGAAGACTCATAAACCAAGGCCAAGCCTTACATCATCGGTATAAGTAATGTTACCCAAGGGGTGTCCACAGATGGGTGTCAAACAAGAAGAACCGGCCATCCCAACCCAAGAAAATATATGACCTGGTGGTGATGAGACGAATGTCACAATCGCAAGGGAGAAGGTCTTCAAAGGAAATTGGTGCAGTCAAAAAGGCTTGGTGGGGCCTCTGAAAGACTCAATGACCTTGAAAGACAAAGGCTTGTCGAAGACATTGGTTAAGATTAGAAGAGAAAGAAAGAAAGAAAGAAAAGAAAAGAAAGGAAAGAAAGAAAGAAAGAAAGAAAGAAAGAGAGGGAGGGAGGGAGGAAGAAGAGAAAGAAAAGAAAAGAAAAGAGAAAGAAAGAAAGAAAGAAAGAAAGAAAGAAAGAAAGAAAGAAAGGGAGGGAGGAGAAAAAAAGGAAGAAGAAAGGAAGGAAAGAAAAAAGGAAAGAAAGAAGGAAGGAAAAAGGAAAGAGAAAAAGGAAGGAATGAAGGAAGGAAAAAGGAAAGAGAAAAAGGAAGAAGGAAGAAAAGATTAGGAGAAAGAAAGGGAAGGGAAAAGGAAAGAAAAAAGAAAGGAAGAAGGAAAGGAAGGAAAGGAAGAAGAAAAAAGGAAGGAAGGAAGAAGAAAGAGAAAAGAAAGGAAGAAAGAAAAAAGGAAGGAAGATTAGGAGAAAGGAAGGAAGGGGAAAGGAAAGAAGGAAGGAAAGAAAGAAAAAAAGAAAGAGGGAGGGAGGGAGGAGAGAAAGAAAGAGAAAGGGAGGAGAAAAAAGGAAGAAGAAAGGAAGGAAAGAGAAAAAAGGAAGGAAAAAGGAAAGAAAGAAAAAGGAAGAAGGAAGAAAAGATTAGGAGAAAGAAAGGGAAGGGAAAAGGAAAGAAAAAAGAAAGGAAGAAGGAAAGGAAGGAAAGGAAGAAGAAAAAAGGAAGGAAGGAAGAAGAAAGAAAAAAGAAAGGAAGAAAGAAAAAAGGAAGGAAGATTAGGAGAAAGGAAGGAAGGAAGGGGAAAGGAAAGAAGGAAGGAAGGAAGGAAGGAAGGAAGGAAAGAAAGAAAGAAAGAAAGAAAGAAAGAAAGAAAGAAAGAAAGAAAGAAAGAAAGAAAGACAATAAGCTACTGGCTGGGGAATTCTGGGAGTTGAAGTCCACGTGTCTTAAACTGGCCAGGATTGAGAAACCCCGCTAGAAAGGTTTTAACTAAATACAGTAACTAAATGCAAAATAAGAGGATGGTTGGGTTCAAGGGAAAGAGAGACGGGAGGAAAGAGGAGGCGGATCCCTGAATCCTGCTTAACAGCCCGCGTATTTAGCCAGCAGCTCAAAGACGCTCACCTGGGAATGGGAATTGCTTATCCCTGAGCAAATGAAAATCAACCTCAATTAAATCTGAAGGAGGTAACAGGTGTCCCCCCCCCCCAGAAGCCAGAATGAATCTTAGAAGGGCGATTCCAGAGCAAGGAAGCGCTTGCAGTGTTTCTCAACCTTGACAATTTTAAGGCATGTGGACTTCAACTCCCAGAATTCCACAGCCAGCATTGCTGGCTGTGGAATTCTGGGAGTTGAAGTCCACATGCCTTAAAATTGTCAAGTTGAGAAACACTGGTTAGGAGCAGGAAAAAAGCTGGACCATCTTCTCATTCACCTCTTCCTGATCCCTCCACCCAGCATAGATGGAAGGTGGAATCCAGGACCGGCTTACAGAGTTCGTAGAATCCCAGGGCTTCTACGAATTCTTCCTTCCTGTTCCTTTTTTCTATTTTTGTTTCTTTTCTTCTTTCCATTCTTGTCTTTCCTTTCTTCCCTCCCTCTTTCCTTTTATCACTTCCCTCTATTCCTCCCTCCCTGCCTCCTTCCTTCCTTCCTTCCTTCCTTCCTTCCTTCCTTCCTTCCTCATAGAATCCTAGGGCTGGAAGGGACCTTGGAGGTTTTCTAGTCCAGCCCCCTGTTCAAGCAGGAAGTCCTACCTATACCATCACTGACAAGTGGCTGTCCATTCTCTTCTTAAAAGCCTCCAGTGTTGGAACATTCACCGCTTCTGGAGGCAAGGAGTTCCACTGGTTAATTGTTCTAACTGTCAGGAAGTTTCTCCTTAGTTCTAAGTTGCTTCTCTCCTTGATCAGTTTCCATCCGTTGCTTCTTGTCCTGCCTTCAGGCGCTTTGGAGAACAGCTTGACTCCCTCTTCTTTGGGGCAGCCCCTGAGGTACTGGAAGACTGCTATCCTGTCCCCCCTCGTCCTTCTCTTCGTTAAACTAGACATCCCCAATTCCAGCAACCGTTCCTTATGTGTTTTAGCCTCCAGTCCCCCAATCATCTTTGTGGCTCTTCTCTGCACTCTTTTCTAGAGTCTCAACATCTTTTTTACATCGTGGTGACCAAGACTAGTCCGCACATTAAGAAGACAGCAGTCCTGAAAAGAGAGCAGCATAAAGTCCTGCCAACTTTTTTCAATTCTTGCCAGATGCACAAATGAGATAAAGAGAGCAATTCCTCCATCATTAGTCTCCAGGCTAATTGGAGCAGGGTTAGTCAGCCCGTCATTACCAAACCCATTTCAACAACTCTATATGTCTTAATCGTGGTGATTCCAGAGGCCTGGTGCAAACATGGAGACTTGATTCATTGTTTGCCGAGTGGTTTTGAAACCAGATTAGTTGAAATCTGTCAAGAAAGCTCCACTAAGCCAAAGGTATAAGAGAGCATCTGTTTTGAAGGTGGACAAAACTATACGTTTTATTGTTGCTCGAAAGTGGATCAGTCATAAATGTCAACGTTGCCTGGACATGGATAAGTTACAAATTTGATTTATTTAAGTTAGAAATCAAAGCAATGCTTCAATTGCAACCCTACTACGAATTTCCTTTCGGATTTGCAATCTGAAGTCACGCAAGTCACCGCTGAGGTTGCTCCAGAATAAGAACTCCTTCACCTGTTAAAAAAAAGGAAATATAATAATAATAATGATAATAATAATAATAATAATAATAATATTAATTATATATTAATTATAATAATTATATTAATAATCAGATGATGTATGGAAAAACATCATCTGAAATAGAATCGCTGCTCAACACTGTCCGTATATATAGCCAAGATATTGTAATGGAGTTTGGCTTGGACAAATGTGCCACACTTACTATCAAACAAGGAAAAATAGTGAAAACTGAAGGGATCAAGATGCCCCACGAAAATAACATTAAGAGTCTGGATGAGGAAGAGTACTACAAATACTTGGGTATCCTCCAAGCTGACAACATCAAGCACACTGAACTCAAGAAAAAGATTAGAGGTGAATACATCAAGAGAGTGAAGAATATTTTAAAATCCAAACTCAATGGAGGAAATACCATAAAGGCAATCAACACCTGGGCAATCCAAGTCATTAGGTACACAGCCGGAATAGTGGATTGGACTCAAGCAGAACTAAAAGCAATGGATAGGCAGACCAGAAAAATAATGACAATGAATCATGCCCTTCATCCACGCAGTGACATTGATAGACTTTATCTACCAAGGCAAATAGGTGGGCATGGAATGTTACAAATACATCAGATGGTTGAAGAAGAAAAAATGGCTTTGGAAGAATATCTGAAGAACAATGATGAAGATGCACTGAAATTAGTATATCAGGAAGGCTTACTAACTACTGGAGAGACCAAACTGGCCTACAAGAAAGACCAAATGAAGAACAGAATAGAGGCATGGGAAGACAAAGCACTACATGGCCAATACATGAAAAAATAGCTGGGAAAGCAGATAATAATAAAACCTGGCAATGGCTAAGAGCAGGAAAATTGAAGAAAGAGACCGAGGGACTAATTCTGGCTGCACAAGACCAAGCCTTAAGGACAAATGCATACAAAGTCAAAATTGAGAAGACAGCAACAGACAGTAAGTGCCGCCTATGCAAAGAAGCTGAAGAAACAGTGGACCACTTGGTAAGCTGTTGCAAGAAGATTGCACAAACTGATTACAAGCAGCGGCATGACAAAGTAGCAACAATGGTGCATTGGAAGATCTGCAAAAAATATCATTTGCCTGTAAGCAAAAACTGGTGGGATCATAAAATAGAGAAAGTCATAGAAAATGATAAAATTAAACTGCTCTGGGACTTCAGAATTCAAACAGACAAGCACCTGCAACATAACACCCCAGACTTAACAATTGTCGATAAGAAAGACAAAAAAGTCTGGATAGTGGACGTGGCAGTGCCTGGAGATAGCAGAATAGAAGAGAAAGAACTGGAGAAAATAACAAAATACAAAGACCTACAAATAGAAATAGAAAGACTGTGGCAAAAGCAAGCAAGGGTAGTACCAATAGTCATAGGCTCCTTGGGTGCAATCCCAAAACAACTGGAGCACCACTTGAACACCATTGGCATTGACAAATTCGCTATTAGTCAATTGCAAAAGGCGGCCTTATTAGGAACTGCTTCCATCCTGCGACGATATCTGTAATACCATCAAACATCCACATCTGCCTATCCCAGGTCCTGGGTAAGGACTCGATAGGTAGACAAAATGCCAAATCCAGTCTGAACATCTGGCTGACTGTGCGATGATCCATAATAATAATAATAATAGTAAAGGAAGGGACCTTGGAGGTCATCTAGTCCAACCTCCTGCTCAGGCAGGAAACCCTACACCATTTCAGACAAATGGCCGTCCAGTCTCTTCTTAAAAACCTCCAGTGTTGGAGCATTCACCGCTTCTGGAGGCAGGCGGTTCCACTGGTTAATTGTTCTCACTGTCAGGAAGTTTCTCCTTAGTTCTAGGTTGCTTCTCTCCTTGATTAGTTTCCACCCGTTGCTTCTTGTCCTGCCTTCAGGTGGTTTGGAGAATAGCTTAATTCCCTCTTCTTTATGGCAGCCCCTGAGATATTGGAACACTGCTATCATGTCCCCCCTTGTCCTTCTCTTCGTTAAACTAGACATACCCAATTCTAGCAACCGTTCCTTATAAGTTTTAGCCTCCAGTCCCCTAATCATCTTTGTTACTCTTCTCTGTACTCTTTCTAGAGTATTGTATTAAGATTTCTCCGACTGCCAGCTATAAAGTAAATAAGGGAACAAAACATGAAGCTTGGGCTGACTCCCGGGCACTCAGATACAAATATTGTCAACTGTCCAGCAGCATTTCCAGAAAAAGACAACTCCTGGGACATGATTTTACCAAGAATATAATACTTTTACTAAAATCTTACATTAGCACAGAAGAAATCAAAACCACCTCTGTTTTTTCCGCTCGAAAACCTGTTTAGTGAAATGATAAACTCCCGCACCCCCACCCACTGGGTGTTCACATTGCCCAATAGTAATATTTCTTCTTGTTGTGGGAACAGTCCTTGGGCTGTCAGCTGCCTAGAGCAGTGGTTCTCAACCTTTTTAATGCCGTGGCCCCCAACCTGTCGTAAGTCGAGGACTACTCAACCGGTTGTAAGTCAAGGACTACTCAACTGGTGCAGCACCGTTTGCAGAAGGGGACTTTTGGCGGGCTCAGCAGGGCAGAGACAGCCTGGACAATTCCTATTGGCTTTTGAAAGCCAATAGAATTAGAATCTATTCAAGAGAGTCTATTCTATTGGCTTTCAAAAGCCAATAGAATAAAAGGGAGTAGTACAGCTAAGGAAAAGGGGAAAAAAATGGCGGACTGCGTTGTTTGGCGACCCCCGTGAAATGGTCGTTCCACCCCAAATGGGGTCCCGACCCACAAGTGGAGAACCACTGGCCTAGAGCAGTGCCAACTTCAAGACCTGTGGACTTCAACTCCCAGAATTCAATTCAATTCTGGGAATTGAAGTCCACAAGTCTTCAAGTTGCTACGGTTGGGGATCCCTAGAGACCGTTCCTCCCATCTTTGCACCCCCTTGTCAAGATATGAGAAGAGAAAATCCGGGTGAAACGGTGAATCAGTCTTGACAAATACATCCAGCATAGCGACTGGTTGAGTTACGAGCCACGGGCTTCTATTTGGGCGCTGCCAGAAAGCAATTAAAGCCATTTAAGAGGGCTGCCCAAAATGTTATGGGAGAGAAACTATAAATTAACAATGTCAACTTCGTACAAAGAAAATCTGTATAAAATGTTTTATAGATGGCACCTTCCACCAGCAAGATTAGCAAAAATGTTTAAAAATACGTCAGATAGATGTTGGAAATATAAACATAACATAGGCACGTATTATCATATTTGGTGGACATGTGGGAAGGCAAAGGCTTATTGGAAAAATATTCATATGTGGTTAGAAAAAAATATTGGGCGAACAAGTGGATTTTAAACTTGAACTTTTTCTACTAGGCATTATGTCTAAAAAGACTAATAAGCAGAAATTATATTTAATTTTACACATCACCACAGCAGCGAGAATAATTTTTGCACAATACTGGAAGAATGAAGGACTGCCATCAGAGGAAGAAATAATCAGGAAAATACTGGAATGTGCAGAAATGGACAGATTAACTATGAGGTTGAAAGACAAAGAAGATACAGACTGCTATCAAATTTGGAATTTATTTTATTCTTGGTTAGAGAAAAGAATGAAGGATTAGGAATTGAACATGTATTAGCTTAGCAAACTCGAGACAACTTGTTGATTGGAAAAGTTAACATATGATGAAAAAAAATTAATAAATAAAATAAAATAAAATAAAAGGGCTGCCCATCTCACCCCGCGACTCTGGGCAGCAAGCAGGAAATTAAAACCAAAAGCAACAAAAACGGCACAATTAGCAGCCGTGCAATTTGAACCTCCGTCTGTCAATGCATCAGGAGGCGGAGAGACCAACCATCGTTTCATTTTGCAGTGGAGGAAACCCAACCGTGACAAAAACAGGGCAGCCCAAAGATGGAGGTCCTTCATCTTAGTAAGCCTTAGTCAGACCACACCTTGGAAAACTGCATCCAGTTTTGGTCATCATATTATTAAAACAAAATGTTGAGGTTTTGGAAAAAGCGCAGAGAAGAACAAAAAAGACAGATTTTTATCTTCCTGGCTCCAAGATCACCTCAGATGGGGACTGCAGCCAAGAAATTAAAAGACGCTTGCTCCTGGGGAGGAAAGCTATGGCAAATCTAGACAGCATACTAAAAAACAGAGACATCACCCTGCCAACAAAAGTGCGTATACTCAAGGATAATGGTTTTCCCAGTTGCAATGTATGGCTGTGAAAGTTGGACCACAAGAAAAGCTGAGCGCCAAAGAATGGAGGCCTTTGAACTCTGGTGCTGGAGAAGACTCCTGCGAGTCCCCTGGACTGCAAGGTGACCAAACCGGTCAGTCCTAGAAGAGATCAACCCCGACTGCTCTTTAGAAGGCCAGATCCTGAAGTTGAAACTCAAATACTTTGACCACCTAATGAGAAGGAAGGACTCACTGGAGAAGGGCCTGATGCTGGGAAAGATGGAGGGCAAGAGAAGAAGGGGACGACAGAGAATGAGATGGCTGGATGGAGTCACTGAAGCAGGAGGTGTGAACTTAAATGGACGCCAGAAGATGGTAGAGGACAGGAAGACCTGGAGGAACGTTGTCCATGGGGTCGCGATGGGTCGGACACGACTTCGCAACTAATAACAACAAAAACAAGTTTAACGAAGAGAAGGACGAGGGGGGACATGATAGCAGTCTTCCAGTATCTCAGGGGCTGCCCCAAAGAAGAGGGAGTCAAGCTATTCTCCAAAGCGCCCGAAGGCAGGACAAGAAGCAACGGGTGGAAACTAATCCAGGAGAGAAGCAACCTGGAATTAAGGAGAAACTTCCTGACAGTGAGAAGAATTAACCAGTGGAACTCCTTGCCTCCAGACGTTGTGGGTGCTCCAACACTGGAGGTGTTTAGGAAGAGACTGGACAGCTACCTGTCTGGAATGGTATAAGGTTTCCTGCTAGAGCAAGGGGTTGGGCTAGAAGATCTCCAAGGCCCCCCTCCAACTCTGATATTCTATTTTAAGTTCACCTTGCATGCGGTGAACAGAGTCGGGACCGTTAGGATTTCTGGCGGGAAAAGGTCTTTCCAAAAAGAGGGTTATTTCTGGATCCCCAAGTGGCACAGGGTTTCCCGTGAAGAATCTTCGGAAGCCACAGCTGGCACAGAATGCAGAAGATGGACTCCTTTAGGGGTGCAAAGGTGGCCCCTAACACCACTGGGTCCAATTCAAGACGTTGGTTATGGGTCCAGGTTACCAAAGGAACGGTTTCAGCCCAATGGGTCTGGCTGCCCCACTTGTGCTGGAGGTAAGAGGCTGCTGTGGACCCCATCGGTCAAGGACTTTGAACTGGGAAGGGGGGGTGATCCAGGAGAAGAGCCCTTCAGAATTAGAATCAGACTAGAGCTGGAAGGGGCCTTGGAGGTCATCTAGTCCAACCCCCTGCTCAGGCAGGAAACCCTAGACCATTTCTGACAAATGGCTGTCCAGTCTCTTCTTAAAAACTTCCAGTGTTGGAGCCTTCACCGCTTCTGGAGGCAAGGAGTTCCACTGGTTAATTGTTCTCACTGTCAGGAAGTTTCTCCTTAGTTCTAGGTTGCTTCTCTCCTTGATTAGTTTCCATCCGTTGCTTCTTGTCCTGCCTTCTGGTGCTTTGGAGAAGAGCTTGACCCCAGATGTCTGCATGTAGTAATGGGATTAAAGTAAACTCGATTGGGATCAGCCCAAGGACTACCTCTCTTAATAAATAAAGCTGCTTTTTCTACTTTCTGCCTGTAATATAGAAACGTTAACATCTGATTACATTTATCAGGACTGTTTCTTTTTTCCTGAGAAAGAGACGAATAAGGACTAATATCAGAAATACTTACAGGGCAGTGTGGCTTAGAGAATCCGTTTTCTTGAAACACTTTTGGAAAAAGTGAAATGGGGAAGGGAAGGGAAGGAAAAGTGAAAAATGGAAGGAAATGGAGGAAGAGAGAAAGAGAAAGAGAAAGAAAGAAAAAGAGAAAGAGAAAGAAAGAAAAAGAAAGAAAGAAAGAAAAAGAAAGAAAGAGAGAGAGAGAGAAAGAAGGGGATAGACGGACAGGACAACAGAAAAAGAAAGAAAAAAGGCACAAAGAGAGAGAAAGAAAGAGATAGAAAGAAAGAAAAAGAAAAAGAAAAAGAAAGAAAGAAAGAGAAAGAGGGAGAAAGAAGGGGATAGACGGACAGGACAACAGAAAAAGAAAGAAAGAAAGGCACAAAGAGAGAGAAAGAGATGGAAAGAAAGAAAAAGAAAGAAAGAAAGAAAGAAAGAAAGAAAGAAAGAAAGAAAGAAAGAAAGAAAGAAAGAGAGAGAGAAAGAGAAAGAAGGGGATAGACGGACAGGACAACAGAAAAAGCAAGAAAGAAAGGCACAAAGAGAGAGAAAGAGATGGAAAGAAAGAAAAAGAAAAAAGGAAAGAAAGAAAGAAAGAAAGAAAGAAAGAAAGAAAGAAAGAAAGAAAGAAAGAAAGAAAGAAAGAAAGAAAGGAAGGAAGGAAGGAAGGAAGGGACAGGCAGACAGGGCAACAGAAAAAAGAAAGAAAGAAAGACACAAAGAGAGAAAGAAAGATGGAAAGAAAGAAAAGTAAAGAAAAGAAAGAAGAAAGAAAGAAAAAAGAAAGAAAAAGAAGAAAGAAAGAAAAGGAGGAGGAAGGAAGGATGGAAGAAAGGAAGGAAGGAAGAGAAAGAGAAAGAATTAATTTTCATAGTTAGAAACAGCTTAAATCCCTCCATGAGTGACTCTTTTGGCGCAATATCAAGGTTATTTATTTATTTACATTTTATATTAATAAACGAGAATACTTGTAGTTCAGGACTGAACTGTGGGGTCCTTGGTGCTCTCTGAGCTGGGGGCTTTTCTTGCAGACGTTTCATGACCCAACTAGGGAACATCATCAGGGCTAGTCCTCACATTTCATATCAATTTAAACCACCCATCTCCCTCCAACAGGGGCTTGGGCATTTAGGATGGGTGTGTTGGCCTAGGCCAGGGGTCTGCCAACGTGGCCCTTTGATGACTTGTGGACTTCAACTCCCAGAATTCCTCAGCCAGGCACGCTTGAAGTCCACAAGATATAAAAGGGCCAAGTTGGAAGAGCCCTGTCTTAAAGCCTCCTGGCTGAGGAATTCTGGGAGTTGAAGTCCACCAGTCACAAAAGGGCCCAGCTGGAAGACCCCTGTCTTAAAGCACATTGGCTGAGGAATTCTGGGAGCTGAAGTCCACAAGTCATCAAAGGGCCACGTTGGAAGACCCCTGGCCTAGACTTTTGCTCCGTTTGGCAGGATAACTCCCTCCCCTGGCAATCGCTCGGTGGTCCCGAATGCCCGAAGGCCGACTTTAAAGACGCACATCTGGGGCTCCAGCTGCCTCCTGGCCCAAAAGGCCCTTGCGAAAGGAAGTGGGCGGAAGCCACTCACCCTCTGCCACTCCTGCCCACAGATGTTGGGCAGAGGTGAAGCAACCACAAGAAGCCCATTATATACCTGACAGGGTTGCATTTCGGCAATTAGGAAACCGGCCTAAGGCCAGGAGGCGGTTGGCAGCTCCTTCCTGTTGGGTGTGTGTTTGCCCGCTCGTGCGTGCATGCATGCATGCGTGCGTGCGTGTGTGTGTGTGTGTGTATATGGGCACCAGGACTCAAGCAACAGCAGCACCTCCTGCTGGCTAAGTCGACTTAGAAGGTGGGTCTTCACAACCTTGGAGAGACACGGTTTTCAAAAGGAAGCAGGTCGCCACACATGATGCCTGGGTCACATCCAAGACAGGACCACTTTGTAAAAATAAGAAAAAGCGCGCGCGCACACACACACACACACACACACACACCAGGCTTTTCACTGCACCCGTGACAGCCTCCTGCAGTGCCAAAGGCTATATGTCGGCCTGTGGGAAGAAGAATCAGGTCCTCTTACGGTAAAGAAGACGGGGTGGGGTGGGGTGTGAGGCGCGTTTTTTGTTTGACTTCTACCTCAATTGGTGTAGACTTGTGACTGAGCTGATTTCAGCCCCACAAAGTTATGGCCAATTACAAGAATCTGTCTGTCTGTCTATCCATCCATATCTATCCATCCATCCATCATTATCTATCATCTATCTATCCACCAATATCTATCGTCTATCCATCCGTCCATCCATCCATCCGCCCGTCTGTCCATCTATCCATCATTATCTATCGTCCATCTATCTGTCCATCCACCTGTCCATCTATCCATCATTATCTATTGTCCATCTATCTGTCCATCCGTATGTATGTATGTATGTATGTATGTATTATCTATCTATCTATCTATCTATCTATCTATCTATCTATCTATCTATCTATCTCCCACCCATCCATTATCTATCTGTCTGTCTCTCTGTCTATCATCCATCCATCCATCCATCCATCTTCGAGTTTAGATCTATCTATCTTCCATCCATCTATCCACCCATTATCTCTGTCTGTCTCTCTATCTATATCATTTAATATACGTCTGTCCATCCATCCATCCATCATTATCTATCATCCATCAATCTATCCATCCATATATATGTATGTATCTATGTATCTATCTAATCTATCATTTAATATACATCTGTCCATCCATCCATCCATCCATCCATCCATCATTATCTATCATCCATCTATCTGTCCATCTGTATGTATGTATGTATGTATGTATGTATGTATGTATCTATCTATCTATCATCTATCTATCTATCTATCTATCTATCTATCTATCTATCTATCTATCTATCTATCTATCTATCTTTTAATATACATTTGTCCGTCCATCCATCCGTCCATCCATGTCCACATATACACACATACACACTTTCCCAAGTTCCATGTATTTCATTTTTTTTTCTTTCAAGTTCTCGTTCCTCTTGATTGGGTTTCGTGTTTATTTATTCATATTTTTCCCCCAATTTAGAAAGCCACCCAGCTCATGAAACAAACAACGCTGGGCACTGTGTTCAATATGATATTGTGTAGTAGGAGAAGGAGGGGCAGAGGCCGGGGGCAGAGTCAAGAGAGGAATCAGCCTGGAATCCTTACGTTTCCCACAAACGGTTTTACGGTTTTACGTCCAAGCCCTCTTGAATTTGGCGTTGTCTAGCACCAAAATAGCGCTGGCCATTAGCTGACTAGATCCCTGGGCTTAGGTGTGAGCAATAAATCGGCTTCACTGGAACGGAACTGCTGTGAGAATTCACGTGACCCTGATTCTTCGCGCCTGGCAGGTATAGTTCGGAATGGCTTGGAGCAATCCTTGGCCCTTCCTACCTTTCCGATCTTCTCCCATTGAACCAGAAGAGCGAAGAGCGCGATGAGCGACAGGACCACCCCTGCAGCGATGACCGCTTCGGTTGGGAAAGGCAGTTGACTCTCTGCGGGGTGGAAGGAAGAGACAGTGACGTAAGACCCACTTTATTAAAGGCATTCAGCAAGCACCTCCTTCCTTCCATGGATTGGAATGCAGGGAGTCCTCGGCTTACGACCGTCAACGGAACCTGGGATTCTCTTTGTCACTTTTGCTGGTCTTCAGGTGGGTCAAGGACGTGGTTTTGTGAAACTTTTTTGCAGTGGTCATGATGGGAATCACTGCAGCTGGTTAAGCCAGAGGTCCCCCACCTTTTGGGCACCAGGGACTCTGCCCGCAGCCAGGAAGTTTGATCCTGACCGGCTCAGGGTTGACTCAACTTCCCTTCCTTCTGAGGTCAGTAAAACGAGGACCCAGATTGTTGGGGGCAACAGGCTGATTCTGTAAACCGCTTAGAGAGGGCTGTAAAGCATTGTGAAGTGGTATATAAGTTCAAGTGCTATTGCTATTGCTTTGATTTTGGTGCTTTTCCAGTATAATGCAGCTGGAAGGGACCTTGGAGGTCTTCTAGTCCAACCCTGCTCAAGCTGGAGACCCTAGACCAGGGGTAGGCAACCTTGGCTCTTTTATGACTCGTGGACTTCAACTCCAAGAATTCCTTAGCCAGCATGAGGGAAACTTTGGCCCCTTCATGACTCGTGGACTTCAACTCCCAGAATTCCTGAGCCAGCATGAGGGAAACTTTGGCCCTCTTCATGACTCGTGGACTTCAACTCCCAGAATTCCTGAGCCAGCATGGGGGAACTATGGCCCCTTCATGACTCATGGACTTCAACTCCCAGAATTCCTGAGCCAGCATGAGGGAAACTATGGCCCTCTTCATGACTCGTGGACTTCAACTCCCAGAATTCCTGAGCCAGCATGGGGGAACTATGGCCCCTTCATGACTGATGGACTTCAACTCCCAGAATTCCTGAGCCAGCATGAGGGAAACTATGGCCCCTTCATGACTCGTGGACTTCAACTCCCAGAATTCCTGAGCCAGCATGGCTCAGCATGGAAACCTGTCCATTTCTCCTCAGCGTGGCTGGCTCAGGAATTCTGGGAGTTGAAGTCCACGAGGCATAAAAGAGCCAAGGTTGCCTAGCCCTGCTCTAGATCAAACTAATTCAAACATGCTACCCTCCACGAATGTCTCACCACCCCTAGAACTGGAAATCCCCCTTCAAAAACATAGGTTTTGGAAACTACCCAGTTGTTTCTTCTTAGAAACCTGCGTCAGAAGAGGCCAAAAAATTCTAGAAAATTCCCCCCACTCTCCCCACAGTGGTGACGCAAGGCTGAGCGAGGATTAGAAACAGGACTACTTCCTCCCAAGAGCCCATGGGGAAGTTTCAGGAGAAGAGATGTATTCCAGCAAAAGGGGACCTGTGGAACTCCCTGCTACAAGACCTCACGCTGTCCACCTCATGAAGGGCTGCCTTTACTGTGGCAAATTGTCCTCGACTTACGACTACAGGACTTGGATTTGGCTAGTCCAGGGATAGGCAAGCTTTTATGACTCGTGGACTTCAACTCCCAGAATTCCTAAGCCAGCATGGGGGAACTATGGCCCCTTCATGACTGGTGGACTTCAATTCCCAGAATTCCTGAGCCAGTATGGGGGAACTATGGCCCCCTTCATGACTCGTGGACTTCAACTCCCAGAATTCCTGAGGTAACATGGGGGAACTATGCTCCCCTTCATGACTCATGGACTTCAACTCCCAGAATTCCTGAGGCAGCACGGCACAGCATGGAAACCTCTCCCTTTCCCCTCAGCATGGCTGGCTCAGGAATTCTGGGAGTTGAAGTCCACGAGTCATAAAAGAGCCAAGGTTGCCTACTACTGATCTAGGCCAGGGGGAGGGAATCTTGGCTCTTTTATGACTCATGGACTTCAACTCCCAGAATTCCTGAGCCAGCCATGGTGAGGGGAAAGGGAGAGGTTTCCATGCTGAGCCCTGCTGGCTCAGGAATTCTGGGAGTTGAAGTCCACCAGTCATAAAAGGGCCAAGGTTGCCTTATCCCTGCCCTAGACCATTCCAGACAAATGGCTGTCTTATTTTTAAAAAGGAAGGATTGGGAGATAAAGGCAAACTTTGGGTACGGAAGCCTTGCTGGCCGAGCCACAGACCCCGATGGACAGGGCCAAGGGGGGGGGGTCATAATAGTTAGCCTGTTTGGTTTAGTGGTTAAGGCAGCAGGATAGAAAGCGGGAGATTCTGAGTTCTAGTTTTGCCTTAGGCATGAAAGCCAGCTGGGAGACTTTGGACCAATCACTAGGGGGCTGGGAGTTCTAGTCCCACCTTAGGTTTGAATGCTAGAGTGACTTTTGGCCAATCACCAGGAGACAGAGAGCTCTAGTCCCACCTTAGCCATAGCTGGCTGGGTGACTTTGGGCCAATCACCAGGAGATGGAGAGTTCTAGTCCCGCCTTAGGCATGAAAGCCAGCTGGGTGATTTTGGGCCAATGACCAGGAGGCTGTGAGTTCTAGTCCTGCCTTAGGCATGAAAGCCAGCTGGGTGATTTTGGGCCAATGACCAGGAGGCTGTGAGTTCTAGTCCCGCCTTAGGCATGAAAGCCAGCTGGGTGACTTTGGGCCAATCACCAGGAGACGGTGAGTTCTAGTCCCGCCTTAGGCATGAAAGCCAGCTGGGAGACTTTGGACCAATCACTAGGGGGCTGGGAGTTCTAGTCCCACCTTAGGTTTGAATGCTAGAGTGACTTTTGGCCAATCACCAGGAGACAGAGAGCTCTAGTCCCACCTTAGCCATAGCTGGCTGGGTGACTTTGGGCCAATCACCAGGAGATGGAGAGTTCTAGTCCCGCCTTAGGCATGAAAGCCAGCTGGGTGATTTTGGGCCAATGACCAGGAGGCTGTGAGTTCTAGTCCTGCCTTAGGCATGAAAGCCAGCTGGGTGATTTTGGGCCAATGACCAGGAGGCTGTGAGTTGTAGTCCTGCCTTAGGCATGAAAGCCAGCTGGGTGATTTTGGGCCAATGACCAGGAGGCTGTGAGTTCTAGTCCTGCCTTAGGCATGAAAGCCAGCTGGGTGGTTTTGGACCAATCACCAGGAGACGGTGAGTTCTAGTCCCGCCTTAGGCATGAAAGCCAGCTGGGTGACTTTGGGCCAATCACCAGGAGACGGTGAGTTCTAGTCTCGCCTTAGGCATGAAAGCCAGCTGGGAGACTTTGGACCAATCACCAGGGGGCTGGGAGTTCTAGTCCCACCTTAGCTTTGAATGCTAGAGTGACTTTTGGCCAATCACCAGGAGACGGTGAGTTCTAGTCCCGCCTTAGGCATGAAAGCCGGCTGGGTGACTTTGGGCCAATCCCCAGGAAGCGGTGAGTTCTAGTCCTGCCTTAGATATAAAAGCTGACTAGGTGACTTAGAGCCAATCGCCAGGTGACGGTGTGTTCTAGTCCCGCTGGGTAACTTTTGGCCTGTTCCTCTCTCTCTCAGCCCAACCCACCTCACAGGGTTGTCGTTGTGGGGAATAAATTGGGAGGCGGGAGAGAGGTTGGATACATTCCTCGCTAACAGGTACGAAGAGTACAGGCGGGAGACCAACGAATCGACCCACATACCTGAGACGACCAGGTGGAAATCTTTGCGGCTCTCTCCGCGCGGGGAGCGAGCCTCGCAGGTGTACCTCCCTCCATCCGACGGCTGGAGTTGCTTAATGGTCAGCTGGGAGAGCTCGCTGGTTTGGAGAATCCAGTAGCGGGAGTCCTCCAGGCTCAGGGGTTTGTCGTCCTTCAGCCAGGTCAGCCGAGCAGGCGGGTTGGCTTTGACCCGGCAATCGAGGGTCGCGTCCCACTCCGCAGGGGTGACGGGTGGGTCTTCTCCGCTCAGGACGGGGGGGTCTGTGGAGCGCCAGCACACGGGGTCAGCGGAGAAGGGCCAGGCTTGGCAGCTGCCCTGGGTGCCCCCCCCCAAGCTGTCCCTGCCAGGTGCCTTTTCCATGATAGCCTCGGCAGGGATAAAATGGCCGAGGAGAAATCAACGTTCTCCATTTTCCTGCCGTGGGAAGTCAGCTCCCCCCCCCAGGGAAAGAAATATTCTTGGAAACATTTAAAAGGCAGAATATATTTTCCTAAAGCAGTGGTTCTCAACCTTTTTAATGCCGCGACCCCCAACCGGTTGTAAGTCGAGGACTACTCAACCGGTCGTAAGTCGAGGACTACTCCACTGGTGCAGCACCGTTTGCAGACTGGGACTTTTGGTGGGCTCAGCAGGGCAGAGACAGCCCGGACAATTCCTATTGGCTTTGGAAAGCCAATAGAATTAGACTCTATTCAAGAGAGTCTATTCTATTGGCTTTCAAAAGCCAATAGAATAAAAGGGAGTAGCACAGCTAAGGAAAAGGGGGGGAAAAATGGCGGACTGCGTTGTTTGGCGACCCCCGTGAAATGGTCGTTCGACCCCAAATGGGGTCCCGACCCACAGGTTGAGAACCGCAGCCCTAAAGGATTTTAAAAGGCAGAAACCAACACCCCCCTCCCCAAGTCTCTCTGTCCCAAACAGAAACCAAGTCTATGTGATAATCTTGTCAGGAAGAGTGGAGTCGGGAAACTGGGGTTAGGAAGAAAGATCCCTAGAATCAACACACTAAAAAAAATCTAAGAGTCATCAGCCACAGCCCCAGGGAAGCAGGATAGGACCCTTGGGACATAATAGGACTAACTCACCACCATCAGAATACCAGAAAGGCACACTCCGACTCAGGTCAAAGTTCCTGCCACAGGAACAACTCCAAACAAAAGGCTCCAGAGGGTATAAAAACCCACTCCCTACATGTGCTCCCTCTCTCTTTTCTTCCAAAGCAGGGGTTCTCAACCTTGGCAACTTTAAGACTTGTGGACTTCAATTCCCAGAATTCCTCAGCCAGCTTTGCTGGCTGAGGAATTCTGGGAGTTGAAGTCCAGAAGTCTTAAAGTTGACAAGGTTGAGAACCCCTGTTCCAAAGCCATTTTCCTGTCTGGCTCTCCTCTTCAATAAACTGCAACTTTCTTTCTAAAGCAGTCTCCATTTTGTTTATTCCCGGCTTGGACCGAACCCTGATGAAGATTTTTCCTTCAACACTCCCGCCGGATCCAAGTGGGAAAATACAAATCATTAGAAAGGGACTAATCCAGGGATTCTGAAACCTTGGGCGCTTTAAGCCAGGCGGCCTTCAGCTCCCAGAATTCCCCAGCCAGCCTTGCTTAAAGTTTAAAGGGCGCCCGAGGTTGAGAAACAATTCTCTAATCAGATTTAAAGATCAATAATCTTTTTTGGGGGGGGAGAAAGAACAGCGGACTGGCTGTGGAAGGAACCCAGCCTCCAATTCTATGGCAATGGGACCCCCTCCCTCCTCAGACCCCTCCCCAACCCTCCCCGGGACAGTAAACACAAAATGATAATTCTGTAATTGTACTTATTATTTGCTGGAAAGGAAATCAGAAGATTTTTCTATTTCTTTCTTTCTTTCTTTCTTTCTTCCTCCCTCCCTCCTTCCCTCCCTCTCTCTCTTTCTTTCTTCCTTCCTTCTCCTTTTTCACTCCCATTTTCCTTCCTCCCTCCCTCCCTTCCTATTTTTTCCTTTCTTCCTTCTTTCTCCTCTTTTTCACTGTCTCCTGTTTCCAATTTCCTTCCTTCCTTCCTCTTTCTACGGCTTCTTCTCCTTCTCTCCCTCCTTCCCTTCCTTCCCCCTTCCTTCCTTCCTTCCTTCCTTCCTTCCTTCCTTCCTTCCTTCCTTCCTTCCTTCCTTCCTTCCTTCTTTCTTTCCCCTTACTGCTTCTTCTCCTTCATTCCTTCCTTCCTCCCTCCCTTTCTCTCCCTTTCCTTCCCTCTCCCTCTCCTTCCTTCCTTTTTCTGTCTCTCCCTCTGCCTCCCTTCCTCCTTCCCTCCCTTTCTCTCCCTTCCATCCTTCCTTCTTTCCTTCCTTCCATCCTTCCTTCCATCCTTTTTCTCTCTCCCTCCCTCCTTCTCTCTCTCCCTCCCTCCCCTTCCTTCCTTTCTCCCCTTCCTTCCTTCCTTCCTTCCTTCCTTCATGTCTCCTTTTCCTCCCTCCCTCCTTTTTTTAAAAATCCCTTTTCTCCTTTTTTCCCCTCTACTAGTTTGCGTTGGCATTGTTGTTCTTCTTTGTACAATTTTCAATAAACACTTATTTTTGAAAGCCCCACTCACAGGTGACATTCAGCAGAACAGAGATCTGCACGGATTTGTTCCGGGCCAACTGGCAGGTGAAGGAAACGCCGTCGTCCTCCTCGGTGACGGGGGAGATGCAGACGTTGCTGGCGTTCACTTTGTTCCCCTCCTGCAGGTCCACTTCCCCGTCTCCTCGCAGCCACAGCAGCTCCTCTTCCTGGCTGTGACGCTGAATGGTGCACCAGAGCGACTGGGTCCGTCCCACCTCGGTCGGCAGCTCGTAGTCCCCAGTGTTGGCGTTGATGGACAGTTCTAGGCCTGAGGGAGGAAGGAGTGACTCAGAGTGACAGAGCTGGAAGGGACCCTGGAGGTCTTCTAGTCCAGCCCCCTGCTCAAGCAGGAGACCCTACTACACCATTCCAGACAAGTGGCCGTCCTTAAAAACCTCCACGGACGGAGCACCCATCACTTCCGGTGGCAAGTTGTTCCGCTGGTTAATTGTTCTCACTGTCAGGAAATTCCTCCTTAGTTCTGGGATAGATTAGTTTCCATCCATTTCATCTCGTGCTCCCCACCCTTTACAAAGCCCCCTCCCTTCTAGCACTGATGATGCTCCCTAGTTGGGTCATGAAACATCTGCAAGAAAACCACCCAGCTTAGGGAGCACCAAGGACTCCACAGTCGTCGTCCTCCTCCTCCTCCTCCTCCTCCTCCTCCTCCTCCTCCTCCTCCTCCTCCTCCTCCTCCTCCTCCTCCTCCTCCTCTCTGTAAACCCTACTCCCTTTTAAGCACTGATGATGCTCCCTAGTTGGGTCATGAAACGTCTGCAAGAAAACCAACCAGCTTAGGGAGCACCAACAGTCGTCGTCGTCGTCCTCCTCCTCCTCCTTGTTCTCCTTCTCCTCTCTGTAAACCCTACTCCCTTCTAAGCACTGATGATCATCCTTAGTTTGGTCATGAAACATCTGTAAGAAAACCAACAAGCTCAGAGAGCACCAAGGACCCCACAGTTCTCCTCCTCCTCCCCCTCCCCACAAACCCATCTCCCTTCTAGCACTGATGATCTTCCCTAGTTGAGTCATGAAATGTCTGCAAGAAAACCACCCAGCTCAGAGAGCACCAGGGACCCCACAGTCCTTTCCTTCCTTCCTTCCTTCCTTCCTTCCTTCCTTCCTTCCTTCCTTCCTTCCTTCCTTCCTTCCTTCCTCCTCCTCCTTCTAGCACTGATGATGTTCTCTAGTTGGGTCATGAAATGTCTGCAAGAAAACCACCCAGCTCAGAGAGCACCAAGGACCCCACAGTAGTCTTCCTCCTCCTCCGCAAACCTTATTTCCTTCTAACACTGATGATATTCACTAGTTGGGTCATGAAAGGTCTGCAAGGAAACCACCAAGCTCAGGGCACCAAGGACCCCACAGTCCTCTTCCTCCTTCTCCTCCCTTCTAGCACTGATGATGTTACCTAGTTGAGTCATGAAAGGTCTGTGAGGAAAATCATCCAGCTCAGAGAACCCCAATAGTTCAACTCTGAACTACAAGTATATTTTTCTGTTAGCTTCATGCTGTCCCCGTATGGTCCGTACATTTTCTGCTGGTGCTGATTTCAGACGAATTACGTGGCCATTTTTGCGGTCCAAATGCAACAGAATACAGAATAACACTGATGGGAAGTTTCTCCTTAGTTCCAGGTTGCTTCTCTCCTTGATGAGTTTCCATCCGTTGCTTCTTGTCCTGCCTTCAGGCGCTTTGGAGAAGAGCTTGACTGCCTCTTCTTTGGGGCAGCCCCTGAGATACTGGAAGACTGCTATCATGTCCCCCCTCGTCCTTCTCTTCGTTAGACTGGACGTACAACCGTTCTTCATATGTTCTTCATATTCCAGAGATTCCCTGCAGGTAGAATCCGTTGGTCCCAGGAAGAAAGAGTTCCAATCATCCATGATTCCAGACGTTGGTGGAAGGAAAGAGGGCGGGAAGGATGCGCCCTCCGTCTTTGGCCTTCCGAAAGGGCCTCAAGACCTGGCTGTGGTAACTGGACTGGGGTCCCAATGGGACACTTCATTCTGGAGGCGATTAATAGACTCAGATAAGACCCCATCTCTTTCCCATCTTCCTTCCTTCCTTCCTTCCCCTTATTCCCATGTCCTTTCTTCCTCCCTTCCTCCTTCATTCCCATCTGCCTCCCCACCCTCCTTCCTTCCTTCCTCTCATTCCCTCCCTCCCCACCCTCCTTCCTTCCTTCCTCCCTTCCCTCCCTCTTCCTTCCTTTCTTTCCTTCCCATCTTCCTTCCTTCCTTTCATCTCCCTCCTTCCTCCCTCCTCCCTCCCTTCTTTCCTTCCCATCTTCCTTCCTTCATTCTCATCTGCTTCCTTCCTTTTCATTCCCATCTCCTTCCTTCCTTCTCATCTCCTTCCTTCCTTCCTTCATTCTCATCTCCTTCCTTCCTCCCTCCTTTCCTTCCCATCTTCCTTCCTTCCTTCCTTCCTTGCTTTTCATTCCCATCTCCTCCCTCCCTCCCTCCCTCCCTTCTTTCCTTCCCATCTTCCTTCCTTCCTTCATTCTCATCTCCTTCCTTCCTTCTCCTTCCCATCTCCTTCCTTCCTTCCTTCCTTCCTTTTCATTCCCATCTCCTTCTTTCCTTCCTCCCTCCCTCCTGTCTCCCTTCTTTCCTTCCCATCTTCCTTCCTTCCTTCCTTCCTTCCTTCCTTCCTTCCTTCCTTCATTCTCATCTCCTTCCTTCCTTTTCATTCCCATCTTTCTTCCTTCTCCTTCCCATCTCCTTCCTTCCTTCCTTCCTTTTCATTCCCATCTCCTTCCTTCCTCCCTCCCTTTCCTTCCCATCTTCTTTCGTTCCTTCATTCTCATCTCCTTCCTTCTCCTTCCCATCTCCTTCCTTCCTTCCTTCCTTCCTTCCTTCCTTCCTTCCTTCCTTCCTTCCTTCCTTCCTTCCTTCCTATCTCCTTCCTTCCTTCCTTCTCATTCCCATCTCCTTCCCCATCCTCCCTCCCTCCCTCCCTCCCTTCCTTCCTTTTCTGCAAATCAATTTCAGCATCAGTATTTATTCTTTCAAGGTTTTGTCTTATTTGTATGGATTCTGAGCCACGTAGAGTCGCCTTTAGTTTTAATTAATTGTCGTTCCAGCCACGGTACCTTTAAGCCCATCAAACATCCATATCTGCCTCTCCCAGGTCCTTGGGAAAGACTCAATATAGGTAGTTCTCAAAGTCCCTGAGCCCAAAATTTCTGTTGCTAAGCGAGGTAGTCCTTTTGCCCCGTTTTATGACTTTCCTTGCCAGCATTGTTAAGAGAATCACTGCAGGTGATTAGTAAGAGGGTCATTAAGCGAATCTGGCTTTCCCCCTTCGACTTTGCTTGTCGGAAGGTCACAACAGGGACACCTTTATGACCCCAGGACGCTGTGACCGTCATAAAAGTGAGTCGGTTGCTGAGCGCCTGAATTTTAATCACGTGACCATGGAGATACCACAACGGCTGTTAAGTGTGAAAAAACAGCCCTAATTCATTTTTTTCCAGTGCTGTTGTAACTTGGAAAGGTCACAAAACAAATGGTCGTTAAGTTGAGGAGTCAAGCTATTTTTCAAGGCGCCTGAAGGCAGGACAAGAAGCAATGGATGGAAACTAACCAAGGAGAGAAGCAACCTGGAACTAAGGAGAAACTTCCTGACAGTCAGAACAATTAACCAGTGGAACCACCTGCTTCCAGAAGTTGTGGAAGCTTTATCACTGGAAGCTTTCAAGAAGAGACTGGACTGACATCTGTCTGAAATGGGATAGGGTTTCCTGCCTGAGCAGGGGGTTGGACTATATGACCTCCAAGGTCCCTTCCAACTTTATTGATTATTATAATAATCAAGGAGAGAAGCAACCTAGAACTAAGGAGAAACTTCCTGACAGTGAGAACAATTAACCAGTGGAACAGCCTGCCTCCAGAAGCGGTGAATGCTCCAACACTGGAAGTTTTTAAGAAGAGACTGGACAGCCATTTGTCCGAAATGGTGTAGGGTTTCCTGCCTGAGCAGGGGGTTGGACTAGATGACCTCCAAGGTCCCTTCCAACTTTATTATTACTATTAACAACCTGCCTCCAGAAGCGGTGAATGCTCCAACAGTGAAAGTTTTTAAGAAGAGACTGGACAGCCCTTGGACTGAAATGGGATAGGGTTTCCTGCCTGAGCAGGGGGTTGGACTAAATGACCTCCAAGGTCACTTCCAACTTTATCATCATCATCATCATTATTATTATTATTATTATTATTATTGGGGACATAGCAGTATTCCAATATCTCAGGGGCTGCCCCAAAGAAGAGGGAGTCAAGCTATTCTCCAAAGCGCCTGAAGGCAGGAGAAGAAGCAACGGATGGAAACTAATCCAGGAGAGAAGCAACCTAGAACTAAGGAGAAACTTCCTGATAGTTAGAATAATTAACCGGTGGAACTCCTTGCCTCCAGAAGCGGTGAATGCTCCAACACTGGAAGTTTTTAAGAAGAGACTGGACAGCCATTTGTCAGAAATGGTATTGTGTTCCTGCCTGAGCAGGGGGTTGGACTAGAAGACCTCCAAGGTCCCTTCCAACATCATCATCATCATCATCATCATTATTGTTGTTGTTGTTATTAGCTGTGGGGGGACAAAAAATGCCAAATCCAGTCCGAACGTCTCTCCTTACCTGTGACGACGCCCGGCGCGAGGGCTACAACAGAGAGCAACTTTAGGTAAAGGACGCCTTCCATTTCCGCGCAGGTTGCTCAGCACCTGGGGTGGAAAAGGCACAGGGGGGGGGCTCTTAATGCTTCCACAGATTTGAAGGGGGTCCCCAAAACCGCGCGCCGCCAGCCTTGCCAGCTGCACGCTCAGGAGAAAAGGGCCTCGACCGATCCCATTTTCATTCCAGGAAATCATCCGGGGATAAATTCCACACCTCGATGCCCTCCGCCGTGCCAACGGTGCCCATTTTTTTCCCAGTCCCCCCCCCAGCACCCCCCACTCCAGGCTGTCAAAGCCCAACACTCTTATATTTAAAGTTTAAGATATTATTTAGAAGTATAATTAGAAGTATAATTATTATTACCTTTTTTTTCTTCTTCTTGTTTCTTTTTTTCCCCCTCTTTCTCTTTTCTATATATATTGGTGTTAAAGTATTTTATAATTTGTTTAATGACTATGATCAAATTTGTTTATGGTTGATTGGTGTTTAAATTTTTTCTTTTAAGTTTTAATTAAGCCTGTATTCAGCTCTGGGTAGATGGGGGGGAGGGTATTGGGGTGGGTTGGGAGGGTTTGGGGAAGGGAATGTTATTGTAAAATTTTAAAAAAAATTAATAATAATAATAATAATAAAAAAGCCCAACACTCACGTAAATGACCGGCACCGGACGCCCTTCGTCTGAAAAAGAGGCAGCTGTGACTGCTCGGTTTTTATAGCCGTCCCAGTTATTTATATGCCTTTATTGCCGGTGCCTGGAGAAAAGAGGTTGTTGCCTCAAGGTGTTGCCCATTCAAGGACTTTCTGGATAAGCACTGGGTGCTTTGCCCTGGGAAGTAGCCCCGGTGGATCGTTCCGCTTTTATGGGCCTGGTTGGGACAATGAGTAACGAGCATCCCGCTGGGTTACTGATTTTGACCTGGCGGGCAGCGAGAAACCTTTTGATAGGCTGGACTTTGTCCCCCCCCCGCCCAAAGAGGACTAGAGGCTTAAGAGAATGGAAGCCAAGAGACTAAAACATACGAAGAAGGGCTGCGGGACTTGGGTCTGGCTAGTCTGAAGAAAAGAAGAAATAGGGGGGACAGGATAGCAGCGTTCCAGTATCTGAGGGGCTGCCACAAAGAGGAGGGGGTCAAGTTATTCTCCAAAGCACCAGAGGGAAGGACAAGAAACAATAGTTGGAAACTGATCAAGGAGAGAAGCAATCTGGAATTAAGGAGAAACTTCCTGACAGTGAGGACAATTAACCAGTGGAACAGCTTGCCACCAGAAATCATGGGTGCTCCATCCCTGGAGGTTTTTAAGAAGAGGCTAGACGATCACCTGCCTGAGGTGGTATAGGTTCTCCTGCCTGAGCAGGGGGCTGGACTAGAAGACCTCCAAGGTCCCTTCCAGCTTCTATTCTTTCCATAATTCTATTCTATTCTATTCTATTCTATTCTATTCTTTCCATAATTCTATTCTATTCTATTCTATTCTTTCCATAATTCTATTCTATTCTATTCTATTCTATTCTATTCTATTCTATTCTTTCCATAATTCTATTCTATTCTATTCTATTCTTTCCATAATCCTATTCTATTCTATTCTATTCTATTCTATTCTATTCTATTCTATTCTATTCTTTCCATAATTCTATTCTATTCTATTCTATTCTATTCTATTCTTTCCATAATTCTATTCTATTCTATTCTTTCCATAATTCTATTCTATTCTATTCTATTCTATTCTATTCTATTCTATTCTATTCTATTCTATTCTATTCTATTCTATTCTATTCTATTCTATTCTTTCCATAATTCTATTCTATTCTATTCTGTTCTGTTCCATTCCGTTCCGTTCTATTCTCCATTCTTTATTCTTTTCTATTCTATTTTCCATATTCTATTCTATTCCTATTCTAGGGTTAATCCGACAGAGATTGTTTTGAAAGAGCCCAAGACCTCAGCTGTAGGATTTATTTTATTTTATTTATGTAACCCTCGTCTTACAACCACTTGTTTAGTGACTGTTCGAAGTTACGACGGCACTTAAAAAAAGTTACTTATGACTGACTTTCATGCTTAACACCTACTACCCCATGGCCACGTGATCAAAACTGGGACGCTTGGCAACTGGTTCGTATTTATGACGGTCGCAGCATCCCAGAAGGGAACCACACAATCCCCTCTTGCCACCTCTGGACAAGCAAAATCCATGGGGGAAGCTACTAACGCAGTAACTGCAGTGCGTCACTTAACAACATTGGCAAGAAAGGTCATAAAATGGGGAAAAACACACTTAACAACGATCTCCCTTAGCAATAGAAATTTCGGGCAATAAAATTTAATTTTGTGGCTGCTTGTCTTCCTGGCTGCCACTAGAGGGAGCTGCAGCACAGGATTTGGGATTCCTTTTGGAAACCGATTTTAATGGCTAAAGCCATTTTTCTACCTTTGCAGGTGAGCATGAAGTTCAATGCTACGTTGGCATCACGTAGTTTTGATTTTTCCCCCCCCCTCAGGTCACAGGGAATCTTTTTCATCAAAACTGAGAAACAGCACTGCTCTTTATGTGGAAGATCTTGGCATACAAACAGGGTGAATGAATACCCCAGGGAAAGCTTTAGAACAGTGTCTTCCAAACGTGGCAGCTTTAAGATGAATGGACTTCAACTCCCAGAATCCCCCACCCAGCATATGTGGACTTCAACTCCCAGAATTCCCCAGGCAGCGTGTCTGGCTGAGGAATTCTGGGAATTGAAGTCCACAAGTCCTAAAAGGGCCAAGTTGGAAGGCCCCCGTCTTAAAACGTTCTGGCTGAGGAATTCTGGGAGTTGAAATCCACAAGTCATCGAAGGGCGAAGTTGGAAGACTCCCGGCTTAAACGTTGACAGCAAGGGTGTGAAGTTCGGTGAAAGTTACTTGACTCAAAGATTTCAAAGGAAAAGCTAAACCAGCTGCAGCTTTGTGTCTCTTGTGGGAACAGAACTGCACAATGGCATTAACCTGGTGTCCTTTGTTTCGAAACACTTGGCAGCAGCCAGTAGGAAAAACTTGTGTGTGAATCTTGTGCCCTGTGACCGCTCGTATTTCCGCTTCATTTTTCAAGTTACGGTCTTAGCCTGAAGCCCTCTCAAAACAGATTACAGATTAATAAAAAAATTAAACAATCCAAAAACACAGGTGCCAGAAAGAGAAATGAAACAGGCGCTGAGAAAGTGACAGTTAGAACAATTAATCAGTGGAACAGCCTGCCTCCAGAAGCTGTGAACGCTCCAACACTGGAAGTTTTTAAGAAGAGACTGGACAATGATTTGTCTGAAATGGTATAGGGTTTCCTGCCTGAGCAGGGGGTTGGACTAGATAACCTCCAAGGTCCCTTCCAACATTATTATTATTATTAACAACCTGTCCCCAGAAGCTGTGAATACTCCAACACTGGAAGTTTTTAAGAAGAGACTGCACAGCTATTTGTCTGAAAGGGTATAGGGTTTCCTGCCTGAGCAGGGGGTTGGACTAGATGACCTCCAAGGTCCCTTCCAACATTATTATTATTATTATTAACAACCTGTCCCCAGAAGCTGTGAATACTCCAACACTGGAAGTTTTTAAGAAGAGACTGCACAGCTATTTGTCTGAAAGGGTATAGGGTTTCCTGCCTGAGCAGGGGGTTGGACTAGATGACCTCCAAGGTCCCTTCCAACTTTTATTATTATTATTAAACAAGCGTGCTGAAACTCAATTCTTAAAGTTATAAAAGTTATAAAATTCTTAGAAGGACCTGCTGCTGTTCTGAGCATAGATGTGGAAGTTTATTTCTTATATATAGATACATGCCAAGCAGTTTACAATAATATTATATTATATTATATTATATTATATTATATTATATTATATTATATTATACTATACTATACTATACTATACTATACTATATCATATTATCCTATCCTATATTAGATGATTAATTAGATTAGATTAGATTACCTTTATTGTCATTTTTTCTTGTGGGCACAATGGCACACATTAAAAATGAAATTTAGTTACTTGCTCTCAAAGTGTATGCATACATAACACACATTTAAAACATACTATATCCAACATATGTATAGACCTACTCTAGTCTAACGAAGAGAAGGAAGAGGGGGGACATGATAGCAGAGCTCCAATATCTCAGGGGCTGCCCCAAAGAAGAGGGAGTCAAGCTGTTCTCCAAGGCGCCTGAAGGCAGGACAAGAAGCAACGGAGGGAAACTAAATCAGGGAGAGAAGCAACCTGGATCTAAGGAGAAACTTCCTGACAGTGAGAACAATTAACCAGTGGAACAACCTGCCTCCGGAAGCGGTGAATGCTCCAACACTGGACGTTTTTAAGAAGAGACTGGACAGCCATTTGTCCGAAATGGTACAGGGTTTCCTGCCTGAGCAGGGGGTTGGATTAGATGACCACCAAGGTCCCCTTCCAACTTTACTATTATTATTATTATTACATGTAAAAAAAGGATGTTGAGATTCTGGAAAGAGCGCAGAGAAGAGCAACAAAGATGATCAGGGGGCTGGAGGCTCAAATATATGAAGAACGGTTGCAGGAATTGGGTATGTTTAGTTTAACGAAGAGAAGGACGAGAGCGGACAGGATAGCAGTCTTCCAGTATCTCAGGGGCTGCCCCAAAGAAGAGGGAGTCAAGCTGTTCTCCAAAGCGCCTGAAGGCAGGACAAGAAGCAACGGATGGAAACTCATCAAGGAAAGAAGCAACCTAGAACTGAGGTGAAGCTTCCTGACAGTGAGAACAATTAATCAGTGAAACAGAAGTTGTGGGTGCTCCATTACTGTAGGCTTTTCAGAAGAAATTGGGTCATCACTTGACCAGGATGATATGGGGTCTCTGCCAGAGCAGGGGGTTGGACTAGAAGACCTCCAAGGTCCCTTCCAACTCTTGTTAGTCTCGGATTCTATGAACTGATGCCCACTGGGAACCAGGATTACTGCAGCATTTCCTCATGCAGCCTTTGGAACAAACAGCCTCCAGCCAAACGCAGCAGATAAAATCAGAAATCAAGGGAGGTGGGGATCCTTTGCCCTCAGCTGCAATGTCAGGCAAAAGAGGCAAAAGCCAGATTTGAAACTCTGGATGAAAATCAAATACGTCTTCAATGTTTTTCCACAGACAGGAAGGAATTAATCGCAGCCGCTCACATCCGGACAGATTGAGAGGAAAGGAGATCTAGATAAAAGATAAGTGGAAGGAGAGCGAACTTGCTCTGTTCTGCCTTCACCCTCTTAGATCTGGTTTCAAACCGGTGTAAAGGACAAAGGCTGCATCAGGGGAAAGGCCAGCCCTTTCCCGAAACTAAGGGGGCACTCAGGCTGAATTTCCCCCCCACCGTTGTAGCCGAATCTGAATGTGCATCTAATTCCATCTTGAAAAAAAATATGGTGTCTTTAGCATAGGTGTGTCCAACCTTGGCAGTGTTCTATCCCAGCCTATAGCCGTCCTTGTTAAAGGCACAAGGACCAAAACCCCTGTTGTTAAAATAGGCTGGAGACTTTAAAACAAAACAAACCCCTTTTAATATGGGTGATCAACCTGCCAAATTGCCGGGAGAAATATAAACAACCTAAGATATGCAGATGATACCACTCTAATGGCAGAAAGTGAAGAGGAACTAAAGAGCCTCTTGATGCGGGTGAAGAAGGAGAGTGCAAAAGTTGGCTTGAAACTCAACATTAAGAAATCCAAAATCATCGCATCCGGCCCTCTCAATTCCTGGCAAATAGATGGGGAAGAAATGGAGGTAGTGACAGATTTTATTTTTCTGGGCTCAAAGATCACCTCAGATGGGGACTGCAGCCAAGAAATTAAAAGACGCTTGCTCCTGGGGAGGAAAGCTATGGCAAATCTAGACAGCACACTAAAAAGCAGAGACATCACCCTGCCAACAAAAGTGCGTATAGTCCAGGCCATGGTTTTCCCAGTTGCAATGTATGGCTGTGAAAGTTGGACCATAAGAAAGGCTGAGTGCCAAAGAATTGAGGCCTTTGAACTCTGGTGCTGGAGAAGACTCCTGCGAGTCTCCCGGACTTCAAGGCGACCAAACTGGTCAGTCCTGGAGGAGATCAACCCCGACTGTTTTTTGGAAGGCCAGATCCTGAAGTGGAAACTCAAGTCCTTTGGCCACCTAATGAGAAGGAAGGACTCACTGGAGAAGAGCCTGATGCTGGGAAAGATGGAGGGCAAGAGAAGAAGGGGACGACGGAGAATGAGGTGGCTGGATGGAGTCCCTGAAGCAGGAAGTGTGAACTTAAATGGATTCCAGAAAATGGTAGAGGACAGGAAGACTTGGAGGAACGTTGTCCATGGGGTTGCGATGGGTCGTACACGACTTCGCAATTAACAACAACAACCTGCCAAATAGTCCAAAACACAAACAGCAAAACTCAAGTCCAAATGAAGGAAATAGTCCACAGGAAACACGATGCAAACAGAAGAGTAGTCACAAGCAAGATGAACAGACCAGGATCCCAAGAAGTACTTTGCAAATGGTTGCCTTCAGCAACCAGCACAGCCCACACCTCCTCTTTTTATACAGCAGTCCCAAGGTGTTGCCTCTTAGTGCCTTCTCCTTTTACCCTGGAGTTGTCGTATTGACTGCTGCTGATTTACTCTCGCTAATTGACGACGTGTGCGAGCATCCATTAGCAAGTCCATCAGGTGTGAGTCTTCCGAGTCTGACTCATTCTCCTCACACAGCTGAGCTTCATCAGGAACACGACTGGAGGGCCCAGGCTCTGCATCAAACCATGAGTCCTGTAATTCATCATCTCTCTGCCCCGATGGCCCTTCAAATGCCTCCTCCACCTCCTCCTCAGATTCCTGTTGGGAGCACAGGCTGGCACGGAATCACAACAGGCAGCTTGAAGTCCACAGATCTTCAAGCTGCCAAGGTTGGACACCCCTGGTTTAAATCGTATTTTTTTTCTTGCGTAAGCCACACACAATCACACCCCCTTTCCTTGACCAATGTTCCTTGCTCACAGGGAATTCTGGGAGTTGAAGTCCACAGGTCTTCAAGTTGCCAAATTAGCGGGTTGATGCTCAGAGATGCAACGACACAAGCGTAATAATGCAACTGATTCCAAACGGCTTCGAACTCCGTTTCTCCCCAGGAGACAGCAAGCCGCTGGATCTAAATGAAAAGTAAACACAGGCACGGGCGAATTGCATGGTTGTTATGCTGCTCTTAAATGGTTTCTAGAGAAAACAAGTTTCCCCTCTGGGTCTCTGGGGAGCCTCACGCGGGAGGTAAGTCAACACAGCAGGCCCTTTGTCTTGTTTTGAATTTTTAAATTTACCCTATGTGACGCCCATCTCACCTGGAAGGCTTACACTCAATAAAGACAACAGGATAAGACATGGAAACTCATCAAGGAGAGAAGCAATCTGGAATTAAGGAGGAATTTCCTGACAACGAGGACAATTAACCAGAGGAATAGAGGTTGCCCTCAGAAGTTGTGGGTGATCCAACAGGGGAAGTTTTTAAGAAAAAGTGGACAGCCATTTGTCTGAAATGGTATAGGATCTCCTGCCTGAGCAGGGGGTTGGACTAGATGACCTCCAAGGTACCTTCCAACTCTACTCTACTCTACTCTATGTACTCTACTCTACTCTACTCCACTCCATATCCTATCCTATCCTATCCTATCCCATTCCATATTCTATTGTATTGTACTCTACTCTACTCCACTCCTTATTCTATTCTATTCTATTCCATTCCATTCTTATTCCATTCCATATCCTATTCTATTGCACTCTACTCCACTCCACTCCACTCCATATTCTATTCTATTCTATTCTATTCTATTCTATTCTATTCTATTCTATCCTATCTTATTCCTGTTCTTATTCTATTCTATTCTTATTCTATTCTATTTTCTGTTCTATTCTATTCTATATTTTAATCCTATTCTATTCTGTTCTGTTCTGTTCTATTCTATTCTATTCCATTCCATTCCATTCCATATTCTATTGTATTGTACTCTACTCCACCATATTCTATTCTATTCTATTCTATTCTATTCTATTCTATTCTATTCTATTCTTATTCCATTCTTATTCCATTCCATTCCACATTCTATTGTATTCTACTCTAATCCAATCTACTCTACTCTCCATTCCTCTGTGAAAGTTTTTTTTTTTTTAAATTGGCTATTTCTATTGATAAATGAAACAGATCCTGAAAATAAAGTAGGGCTGTTTTTGTCATCTTAAGAAAACCCCATGACTCTTCCCACTATGAAACTCAATTCATTCACACATTCAGAGAGAAACCTTTGACCCAAGGTGACCCTATCAACTTACAGCCTACTCAATAGTGTCATTTACCTGTAAAAACAATGCACCGCCAGGGGCCAAACTGCAGAAAAATCACCTCGTTCACTTTTTTTATTTTATTTATTTACACCATTTATTCACACTATTTTTTTTTTTTTGCTTTTAGCAGCCAGATACAGCTAGTCCTCGACTTGTTCATTTAGTGAACGTTCAGAGTTACAACGGCGCTGAAAAAAGGGACTTGTGACCATTTGTGGTGGGCACAGCAGTGCCTGCCTTTTCTGCGTGGCGTGAGAAAAGCACATCTGCCTTCCCCTGTCCTGACCACTTTCTACAGGGGGAAGATGGAGAGCAGCCTGTCATACAGCATCACAGTCTGGTTTGGAAGCATCCCTGCTTCGCACAGGAAGGCGGTGCAGAGTGGTGAGGACGGCAGAAAAGATCATTGGCAGTTCCCTCCCTCCCATCCAGGACGTGGCACAGAAGCGTGGCTTGAGCAGGGTCCGCAAGACTGTCTGGGACGCCACACATCCTGTTCACGACCTGTTTTCCTTGTTCCCTTCTGGGAGGAGGCTTCGTGGTATCTGAAGCAGAACATCCAGATTCAGTCAGTTTTGTTCCATACAGTATAAACCTTGTCAACCGTAAAGCTTCCTCCTTCCGTTATGTATTCAAGATGGACAGCAATTAATAGTTATATGTTACTTATATGTAAGGATATAGGTGTATACACATGTTGTTTATAGTGTGTTTAAATGTGTGTTACGTATATGTACACTTTGACAGCAACTTTCATTTTTAATGTGTGCCAATGTGCCCACAGTAAAAAAAAAAATCTATCCAGCCAGCCGTCCATTTTTCACACTTACAACTGTTGAAAGAAAGGTCTTCATCGTGGTTCATCCAAGCTGGGAATAAACATGGCAACTGCTTTGGGAACAAGGTTGTAGTTTATTGGAGAGGAGAGCCAGACAGGAAGATGGTCCTGGCAGCAAGAGAAGTGAGAAAAAAGGGGCTGAGCACATGTAGGGAGTAGGTTTTTATACCCTCTGGAGCCTTTTGTTTGGAGTTGTTTCCTGTTCCTGTGGCATGAACTTTAACCAGAGTCTGAGTGTGCTTTTCTGGTATTCTGATGGTGGTGGGTTAATCCTATTATGTCCCAAAGGTCATATCCTGCTTCCCTGGGGCTAGGGCTAATGACTCTTAGAGTTTGGGTGGGATATGTAGATTTTAGGTGTCTTCTTAATCTTCTAGCTTCAACCTTCCTGAATGGTTTACATCTGCATTTGTACAGAGCTGGTTTCTGCTCGGGGGAGGGAGACTTGATGCTATTAAGAAAAACTGGGCATGCTTTTCTGCCTCTTTAAGATCCTTTGAGGAAATATAATATTCTGCCCTTTTAATATTTCCTTCTCTGAGGAGCTGACTTCCCCCACAACTTTTGCAGCATCCCCATGATCACGAGCTCAAACTCCAGATCAGTGGTTCTCAACCTTCCTAATGCCGCGACCCTTTAATACAGTTCCTCATGTTGTGGTGACCCCCAACCCTAAGGGTTCTCCAAGTGCGCACCAACGCTGCCCACTCACCCGCCGTGCCCAGAGCTCAGTGCCGCCTCACCTGTCCTCGCCTCACTTCCGAAGGTCGACGGCCTGCCCGGCTCCAGCTGGCCGGGCAGGGGGGGCAGGAAGGCTGCTCCACACAGCCTGGTTGGAGAAGCGCCCAGGCAGGGAGAGGGAGAGACAGAAAGAGCGAGAGAGAGAGAGAGCCAAGAGGGCGACAGCACCGGCAGAGCTTAGTTCAGCCTCCTCTGCAGAAAGGGCCAAAAGCAGTGCAGCCTCCCTTAGGACAGTGTTTCCCAAACTTGACAATTTTAAGGCATGTGGACTTCAACTCCCAGAATTCCACAGCCAGCGTTGCTGGCTGTGGAATTCTGGGAGTTGAAATCCTCATGCCTTAAAACTGTCAAGTTTGGGAAACACTCCCTTAGGAGATGCTCGACAGAAACGAATCCGGCACTGCAACGGCCCCCAGCTCAAAGCCGTGCGGAGACGGATAGAGGAGCGGTGTCTCGGTTCTTAAGACCATCGGAAATATGTGTTTTCCGATGATCGTAGGCGACCCCTGTGAAAGGGTCATTCGACCCCCAAAGGGGTCGCGACCCACAGGTTGAGAACCGCTGCTCCAGATGCTTATGAATTCATACTTATGACCGTTGCTGTGTCTCAAGGTGATGTGATCCCCTTTTGTGACCTTCTGACCAGCAAAATCAATGGGGGGAAGCCAGATTCACTTAACGACCAGGTTACTAACTTATCAACTGCAATGATTCACTTAACAACTGTGGCAAGAATGATAGTAAAAGGGGGCAAAACTCGCTTAACATTGTGGGCTCAATTGCGGTTGTTAAGTCGAGGACTACCCGTCAGGCACTAATTTAAACTTATTTTTCAGAGAATCTTGCCTTTCGCACGAATAAACTAAACCTCCCTCTATTTTTTTAAGCCGCTGAAAAAAGATTTAGAAACAATAAAACTACATTTCTCAGATTTCCCTATTCCAGTGTTTCTCAACCTTGACAATTTTAAGGCATGTGGACTTCAACTCCCAGAATTCTGGGAGTTGAAGTCCACATGCCTTAAAATTGTCAAGGTTGAGCAACACTGCCCTATTCCGACGTGACTATACCGTTCACGTGAAAAGCTCGGGTTGCATCTTGGGCTCCGCCCGCCGCCACCTACTATCGCACCTCTCATTGGTCGTCATCATTGCTTAGTCCCGCCTGCCTCTTCTTGGACCGCCCACTACCCCGCCCCTCTTACGTCATTTACTCCATCCCGGCTTTCCACGTATTGCTACCCACCTGGCGGTGATTACGCCGATGAAGTAATCCCGCCCCTTTCGGACCGCTTATGGCAAGGGTCTCCAATCTTGGCCACTTTTAGACTTGTGACTTCAACTCCCAGAATTCCTCAGCCAGCATGGCTTAGCTTGGAAACCTCTCTTTCCACTCAGCATGCCTGGCTCAGGAATTCTGGGAGTTGAAGTCCGCAAGTCTTAAAGCCGCCAAGGTGGAGGACCCCTGGCCTTCCGCCTCTAGCACATCCTCGAGTCCCCATTGGCCACCTGAGAATCACCACCGCTCTTTCCCATTGGCTTCTTCACGCCCCTTTCTGATTGGCCGGCCGCTCTCCTCCCGGCCGTCCAATCGGGTGTCGAGTTACCTCAGGAGCATTTTCCTCGCTCCGGCTGAGGCGGCGGCTGAGGCGTCAGAAGCCAAAGCGGCGATGATGGCGAGCCGGCGCGGGGCGGCTTGGCGGCCGTGGCTGCAGCTCCTTCTGCTGCTCTCGTGGCGGTGCGGCGCGGCCCGGGCGGCGGCGCACATCAAGAAGGCGGAGGCCGCCTCGTCGTCGCCTTCTTCTTTTTCCTCCTCGGAGGCCCCGCGCTACTTGGACGAGGCCGAGCTGGGCGAGACGCTGAGGCGGCTGGCGGAGGAAGAGGCCCCGCGCGGCCTGGCGCGCCGCTTCTCCATCGGCCGCTCCAGCGAAGGGCGCGAGCTGTGGGTGCTGCGCCTCAGCGACGGCCTGCCGGAGGGCGGCGGCGGCGGCGGCGGGCCTCCCCTCGCGGGCCGCCCTCAGGTGAAGCTGGTGGCCAACATGCACGGCGACGAGACGCTGGGCCGCGCGCTGCTGGTGCGCCTGGCCCGCGAGCTGGTGGCGGGCTGGGCCCGCGGGGAGCCCCGGGCGCGCCGCCTGCTCGGCGCCACCGACCTCTTCCTCCTGCCCAGCCTCAACCCGGACGGCTTCGCGCACGCCCGCGAGGGGGACTGCCAGGGCCACGGCGGGCGGGAGAACGGGCGCGGCTTCGACCTCAACCGCAGCTTCCCCGACCAGTTCGGAGCAGCAGGCGGCGGCCCCCCGCCGGACCCGGCCGCCGTGCCCGAAGTGCGGGCGCTGATGGAGTGGATGCGGCGCAACCGGTGAGGCGGCGCACGTGGGGGGCGGGGCCGGGGGCGCGAGGGGCGGGGCCTGCCGGCTCTAGGCTTTGAAGGGCCGCCGGGTTCCTCGTTGTGGCCCCGCCCCTCCCCGCACGTCTATACAGACCGAGATACAGCTTTCGTAGCTTTTTTTTACGGGTACAGGTATGCAGGTCTTGGCGTATTCGTAAGGTGACCAACTTTTTTTTACAATGAAAAGGAGGACACAAATAAATTGAAGAAAAAAAATATCCTAAATTAAAAGCATTTTATTCATTGCAACAATAATACAGACAACTTGCATGTGCAAAGTTTGCCAGCCGGGTGTTTTGGCGCGCTCGGCAGCAATTCCTATTGGCTTTCGAAAGCCAGTAGTGCAGTGGTTCTCCACCTGTGGGTCGGGACCCCGTTTGCAGAATGGGACTTTTGGCGGGCTCAGCAGGGCAGAGACAGCCTGGGCAATTCCTATTGGCTTTGGAAAGCCAATCGAATTAGACTCTATTCAAGAGAGTCTCTTCTATTGGCTTTCAAAAGCCAATAGAATAAAAGGGAGGAGCACAGCTAAGGAAAAGGGGGGGAAAATGGTGGACTGCATTGTTTGGCGACCCCCGTGAAATGGTTGTTCGACCCCAAATGGGGTCCCGACCCACAGGTTGAGAACCACTGATTTAGGGCATTCCCTCTTTTTCATTGTGAGGTTGCATAGCTTTCAAGTATCCATTGAAGTCTCTGCAAATTGGTTTTGCTGCTGATGATTCAAACCCAACTACTTTGGTAGAAAAAAATAAATACTTTTTATCTCCAAACTGCTGGGATTTTGATTAGTGACATTCTGTTTTGTTTTGCTTTGTTTTTTTAAAAAAATACAGATTTGTGCTTTCTGGGAACTTTCATGGGGGAACTGTTGTTGCAAGCTATCCATTTGATGACTCAAAGTTGCACAAGTCCTCTGGAATCTACAGTAAATCTGCTGATGATGAGGTTTTCAAATACCTGGCCAAAGCCTACGCATCGAACCACCCAATCATGAGAACGGGCACCCCAAATTGTCCTGGGGAAGAGAATGAAACTTTCAAAGATGGCATCACCAATGGAGCTCAGTGGTATGATGTGGAAGGTAGGTTGAATTGATCGCCAGCTAATTGATTGGAGCCTTTGGCTGTAGAGCAGCATAGATATGTTAGAGATAAACTGCCGTATATGCTACTGAAAAGAGAGTAGCCTAGCAACAAGATCTATGTTGGCTATTGATTCTGCTGGTTTAAATGTCATTGTCGTATAGTAAACCATCAGGTTTAAGTAGCATGGAGCACATGTTAAGCTGAAGTACTTGTGTATGGCTTGTTTGGGCATATTGCAACTGGTTAAGGCAGTGGTGGCAAACCTATGGCACGGGTGGCAAACCTATGCCAGAGGCGGCACTTGGAGCCCTCTCTGTGGGCACATGTGCCATTGCCCCAGCCTCGCCTCCCCCCACGACCCCCTCCTCACCAGCAGCCCCCCTGGAGGATTCGCCCCTGAGCGTGGCCCACGCAGAGCAGCGCAGCCAGGGACATGGCAACCAGGCAGTGTAGACAAGACTCTGCCCTCACGCCCCATCACGCACAGTTGATGCTGCAGGGCGCGGGCAGAGGGCGTGGCCACCATGGCGCTGCTGGGCTGCCTGGGCGATCTGCGGTGGGCCCTGGAGGCGGTGAGTGGCCCTGCGGGCAGGCAGGGTAGGGGATGGTGTGGGGGTGGAGCAGGGGCACGGCAGGGGGGGTGGGGCCAGTTTTGGGGCATTCGGTCTCTGAAAGGTTCGCCATCACTGGGTTAAGGTATTCCCCCACACATACACACTCACCCACAAAGCTAGAAGAATGCTATACGTTCCATGTGATGGATGCAGCTGCTCTTATTCTAACTAATATGGGATAGAGGTTGTCAGTCAAGTAACCAGGCCCTGTGGCATGTAGGCTTTATGAGTAGCAACCAGCACTTCAAATTGTGCTCAGAAGTAAACCATCAAACCAGTGCAACTTGTGAAGCAGAAGTATTATGTGGGCATATTGAGTAATACCCACCCCTGCACTTAGCACCAGTTGAAGTTTCTAGGGGGATATCTTCAAGAGTAGCCCTATATAGAGTGTGCTGCAGTAGTCAAGCTGCGAACTGACCAGGGATGAGTGATGGTCTGAAGGTCGCTTTGATCCAACAGTGAAACTGTCAATAATGATGATGATGATGATGATGTTGGAAGGGACCTTGGAGGCCACCTAGTCCAACCCCCTGCTCAGGCAGGAAACCCTATACCATTTCAGACAAATGGCTGTCCAGTCTCTTCTTAAAAATTTGCAGTGTTGGAGCATTCACAACTTCTGGAGGCAGGTTGTTACACAATATCTGCCTAGGTCAGGGGTAGGCAATCTTGGCACTTTTATGACTCGTGGACTTCAAGTCCCAGAATTCCTGAGCCAGCCCTGCTGAGGGGAAAGGGAGAGGTTTCCAAGCTGAGCCATGCTGACTCAGGAATTCTGGGAGTTGAAGTCCACGAGTCATAAAGGGGGCCATAGTTTCCCCCATGCTGGCTCAGGAATTCTGGGAGTTGAAGTCCAAGAGTCATGAAGGGGGCCATAGTTCCCCCATGCTGGCTGAAGAATTCTGGGAGTTGAAGTTCACAAGTCATAAAAGAGCCAAGGTTGCCTACCCCTGGCCTAGGTGATTAGATCCTGCCGGATTGGCACACTTCCAGTTCCTTCAATTAAATAATGTTATCTATTGGAACCCTGGAAATATGCCTTCTGTAGTAGAACCTAAAGAATGAGGTCCCCCCCCCCAAGAACTAGATGACCCCCACTCTGGTGTTGCTTGTAAGAACCATGAATTCCTGATTATTCATCCAGGCCTTTCACAAGACCCAGGCTTCTGCAGCATTAATTATGAAATACTCAACTTCTAGGAAAGATTGCAAAAGCACGTTAAAGAGCAGGTGAACAAGGAGAATATTATCTTCCAATCTTACGAGTAGTAAGGTTTCTTTATGAAGAAAAGTAGATATCTTTTGGCATTTAACACAGTAGAAAAAAATTACAAAATCTGTTGTGCTGATGTCTGTTTGTGATCTGCTTTTGGTTTTGCTGTTAATTGAACAAAGGATCGCAAATACTCTAGGTTATGCCAGTGGTTAGCTTTGGTATAGCAGCTGTTGACCTAATTGTACAACTACGTTCAGTTAGTTAAAATTATTTGTGATCCTGAAAATACATTCAGTATCACAAAGAATAACTAAAATCTAACCAAAATATTGTTTAAAATATCTGTACTGGATTTTTGTGTGTGACTGATTTCTTATACAATAGACATTTCTAACATCACCAATACCTGGTTTCTTGATTTACAATTCTGCAGTTGGTTGTGTTGTCTTTATCAGGGTGGATGCTTGATCATTTTCTATTGAAGTTTAAATATTATAATTATTTTACATTTTCTAAGATGCCTAGAAGTGGTAGCTTTAATTTAGATAGCCTACACATTTGATTAAACTAAAAATGTTCGAAAAAGAAATTGGATGGAATTAAATATGACTTGTTGCTAAGCGTATAGGATTTAGAGTCTCTTTATATTATTTTTTAAATTACAGTATGTTGGGTTAAAGAAGCTTGCAATTTTTTTTTTAATTCTAATTAAATCCTCTAGATTGGAGGTCCCCAATCTTTCTTGGTTAGTAGCCCAGAAGGAAAGGAAGGGGCAGGCGCCTGTACGTGCGCACACACGTGAACGGAGTTGCACATACGTGCCGCAAACAGGGCCACGAGCACGTGCATGATGCAAACGGGGTCGTGAGCATATGTGCAATGCTCACGGCAACACTAGCACCCACAACCCTCACGACAACGCTAGCGCCTACGTCAGTGATGGCGAACCTTTTAGAGACCGAGTGCCCAAACTGCAACCCAAAACCCACATGCATCGTCGGGTGCCAGGTGGGTGTGGCCCATTGGATGGGTGTGGCCCATTGGGTGGGCGTGGCTGCAGTGGTAACAGCAGACTGGGTGGGACTAAAAAGTTCAATCAATCAATTCCAACTTTGCAAGATCTTTTTTTTTCCCGCGAGAAGTTGAAATTGACTGATTGATTGATTGAACTTTTTTTTTGTACACAACGGCGGAGGCCTAAAGCGAAAAGGTTTTATAAAACCCAGCTGAAGGCCTAGGACTGGGGCGACGGTGCATGTGCCCACCCATGCCATAGGTTCACCACCACTGGCCTAAGTGATCCTCAGCGGCACTAGCATATGGGGGGGCTGAGTGCATGTACAAACCCACGCTCACTGGCCAGCCACTTGGTAAGGACCTCTGTTCTAGATCTAACTATTCTGATTTCTTTTTCAATAATTTCATCTAAACTAGCGATAAACAGATTAAACAACCACATTTCTAAGTCCAATTATCAAAATAAAATTAGTTCATTGTTATCAATGGAAGAGAATAGTATTTTGAAGCCATGGATTATGCCTATTCATAGTTTTATATAAGGACTTCATTAATTTTGTCATTATTAAGATAGGTGTCAGATCTAATGAGAAAAAAACTTTTTATTCTAATAAAATTAATAATTTAATTTAGTCAGCAGATTTTGGCACTGACCAAATGTCTTCTTTAAATAAAGCCATTTCTTCTTTTTATCATCGATCAATATCTTTTTGTCCTGTTAAATAGCCTCCATTTCTGTCTCTATCTTCTCATAGTGAACACACCCAAATATTGGAATAAGATACGATCTTGATTATATTTACAAGGACTGCTAGGTTTAATGAACTGTACAAGGAAATAGAATGAGTAAATAGTTGTAAAACTTAAAAACTATTACTCAGCTCAAACCAGGATATCCTGAAGAAGCATTTTTTTAAATATTTACAGATACCTCTATTAGTAGAAGATTATGAATTGTAGATTAATTCTTTGCTATCCTATAACAGGAAAACGCATGTTTTATATATAGCAAGCAGTGTGATGCCCTCCAGGTATTTGAAGTAAAAATCCCACACAGCCCTCATCACTTATCATAAGGCTGCTAATGGAAAACATTTTTTTTAGTATGCTGCTATAATTCACAACATCTGACAATTAACAACATTAAAATATCACAAACCTAAAACTCATAAAACACCATTCTTGGAGGGCACCAGTGGGTCACCCCTGCTATATTTTATGGCAGCGGTGATAATAATTGAAACAAATGTTAGCTTCTGGATTTCAGTTTGTGTTTGTCTTTTCCTTCTATCTTCATTTCTTGTACAATGCCTTCTTAAATTGTAGTTCTTTTTAAAAATGCATATCGCAGAGACCAGCTACAGTATTCCCAACTGTATTTCCTAGGTCTTCAATCCTGCTTTTTATGCTTCACAGCATTTATTGCGTAAACCTTCCTGCAATCTGTTTCTTTCTCGTTAAAATAATAATAATGTGAAAAACTGGCGCTGCTCGCTTTTATAAGCACATCTGTAAATAGCTGTGAACTTCAAAACTTGTGTGTTTGCTTAAGAGAAAATATTAGCACCGTAGTCTTTACGGCAGGGCTTTTCAACCAGTGGTACGGGCACCACCTGTGGTACATTGGCACCTGGCAGGAGGTACGCAAGCATCCTAGAAAAGTGGTAGCGGGAGAGGGGAATGGACTGAACCGACACAAGCCTGAGCGAGAGATGGCTGGAGCTGCAAGGCTGTCAGGGCTCAGCGGAAGCGCCAGAATCAGCGCCAGGCTCCAGCTGGAGCTCGGGGCTGATCCTGGTGCTTCTGCTGAGCCCAGAAGAAGTGCCGATCAGCTGGAACGTTGTGGCCTCTCCAGGGTCTTGTGATTTACACTCAGATGCTTGGCAACCAATTCATATTTATGACGGTCACAGTGTCCCAGGGTCATGTGAAGTGACCAAAACCTGCTGCAACCACCCAGCAGACAGGGGGAATAAAAACCAAACACCCCCCCCCACTCCACCCCTGCTGCCAATCCTTAACAGAAATGCTCACAGCAATGAAAACCTCGGACAGGAGGAAGAGCGCAGCCGGGCGGGCAGGCAGGAGTCTTGCTCGGCTGTGCCTTGGGGAGCACTTTTTTCAGTGCCATTGCAACTTCGAACAGTCGCTGTTGTAAGTCGAGGACTACCTGTACTTTATCACTTTTTCCCTTTTTTTTGTCATCAAGTTTTTGACACCTTGCTAGGCGACTGGTGGTCCTCGGATGTTGCCATATCCTAAAAGTGGTACAATGGGTGAAAAGGTTGAAAAGCCCTGCTTTACGGTCCCTCTTTAAATTCTTTAGACAGTTTCCCATGTTAACATAAAGCTAATTATCTACTTAGAAAATTCTCGCGGCTGCCCATCTTAGAGACATGAATTCTGACAGCCTAACCATAGAACATAGAAATAATACAATGAAACCTCTACCACCTAGACAAAAGACACAACACTCGTCGCACAATAACCCAGCCACACCTATATTAAGCTCATCTAGCATTCTGGCTCGGTTTTAATCATGCCTTTTGGAAAACCAGGAGATTTGGGACCTTCTAGATCTCAGGGGGAAGACTTCCATACAGCAGGTGCTGCAGCAGACAAGGCATGACTCCTTGATCCCCAGAGTCTTGACATTGTTATCGGATGGGATGAGGACTTCAGCCACCTTAGGGATATGTGGTCTCACAAGTAAATTGGCCCAGCGCCCATTCCAGCACTTTCAGTAGCATTTGGAAGCCTACTGAGAACCAGCGCAGCTTGTGTAACAGCCATCGAACTTGGGCAAAACTGCCTCTGGTGTTTAAAAAAAATCCCAATTTTGATGCATCTGCTGTTGATTTCTAAACCAATCAGACCCCTCACATCCTGGACATAATCTGTTTCAACTTCTCCCCTCGGGACTCCGCTATAGGGCATTGCATGCCAAAACAACTAGACACAAAGACAGTTGTTTTTTTTCCCCCTGTGCCATCACTCTGCTGAACACTTCATTCCCACCGCCTTTGGCCTAAAAAATTTACCCATGTAATAGGCTGTATTGCTACCGGTATTATCTTTGTCATTCTCATTTTGTAAGTAACAGCAAGAGATAACGTTGCAATTACAGAATACTGTAATCTCATTTCTCACCTTTTCTCATCCTTCCAACTAGCTTCTCCTATTGGTAGTTTACGATTTATCACTTGTTTGTATCTTATGATTAAAGATTGTTACTATGATTGATGATCTGTGACCTATCACTTTGTTGTATATGTGTACAGTGAGAGCTTATGCACTGGAGACACATTCCTTGTATGTCCAATCACACTTGGACAATAAAGGTATTCTGTTCTATTTCTATTCTATTCTTATTTTAATTCTATTCTATTCTAAACTTTAATTACTTTTCAAGGACAGTTGTATGTTGAACACATTGCAATAATCCAATTGGGAAGTGACTAGGGCATGGCGAATTGTCAGTAGGGCCTATAGGAAAACGTGCAGTTGGCACACAAATATGTACAACAAGCTGGCACCTGCTCTTCAAACAAGCTTTGAGTCTAGAAGGACTACCAAATTCGGGGGGGGGGGGGCACTACTCCTTTGAGAATTAAAGATGAAACTAGATTTAGGAGACCTGAAAAGCCAAAGCCACTCCATCTTGAGTTGCAGTCTGTTCCTGCCCATCTAGACTCTCACCGCCTGAATAAGCATCTCAGTTGTTTCATTTACCTGACCAGAGGTAAAACTGTATAACTGAGTATTATCAGCTGATCTCTCACTCTGTGCTGTTAGATCAGTGGTTCTCAACCTGTGGGTCGGGACCCCATTTGGGGTCAAACGACCATTTCACGGGGGTCGCCAAACAACGCAGTCCGCCATTTTTTCCCCCTTTTCCTTAGCTGTGCTACTCCCTTTTATTCTATTGGCTTTTGAAAGCCAATAGAATAGGACTCTCTTGAATAGAGTCTAATTCTATTGGCTTTCAAAAGCCAATAGGAATTGTCCAGGCTGTCTCTGCCCTGCTGAGCCCGCCAAAAGTCCCCTTCTGCAAACAATGCTGCACCAGTTGAGTAGTCCTCGACTTACGACCGGTTGAGTAGTCCTCGACTTACGACAGGTTGGGGGGTCGCGGCATTAAAAAGGTTGAGAACCACTGTGTTAGATGACCTTGTCCATCGTTTTCATTTTAATGTTAAATAGAAGTGGAGAGAAACTGATGCCAAGACGAATTACCACAAAATAGTGCACCCACCAGCACTCCTAATACCACGACCTCTGGAATGAGGTTTCCCCGACCCTGCCCTGGCTTTTCACCTGAACGTTTATTGAGGGAGAGTAAAGACTCTGCTTCCTTCCTCCCCATTTTGTTATCTTTGCCATTATTATTTTTTTACTGGCTATTAATGTAAGTCTCATGCTTTAGTATTATGAGTCTCCCAAACCCGTTTGGGAATCTGGCAGCATACAGATTTGATAAATAAAATCAGTGTTATCAAAAGCCCCCCCCCCCGAGATCCAGGAGGGCAAGGATGGATGCACCACCCCCCTCCTTGTTTCCCAAAGGTCCTCTACAAGTGACTCAGCACTAAATCTGGCATGAACCCCAACCAAAAAGGGTCCAGATCATCTGCTTCCTCAAAAACCATCGCAAATTGCGGTCACATGACCGTGGGATGCTGCAAACCTCTTTTGCAGCAAATATAAGTATTCTGTAATTGCAACGTTATCCCTTGCTGTTACTTACAAAATATACTAATTATTTCCATTATCTAGATTTTTTTTCCCTAATCGTCAAAACCACAAAGTGCTTTTTTTTTTCAAGCAGAAAATCTACAAAAGGTTTCCAGTCAGTCATAAACATACTGCCTTTTCTCTGATCAAAGAAGTCACTTTAGCCACCTGTGCAAATTCCATCATTTTCACCGACTATTCCTGTATTGTGGGCAGCGTAATACTTTTCCACTTTTGAGCATATAGTAATCCCACCATGGGCCTTCTATAAAAACAGAGTTCTGTGACTGTTTTCTAGCTGTTTGTCCATTAAAAGTTACAGCACTGTTGTAACTGCGAATGGTTGCTAAATGAGGTGGTCGCCAAACGAGCACTACCCATGTTTTTTCACGTATTTTTGAGGTGCCACGAACAAAGATTTGCTATATGACTTACTAGGGCAAGAGTAAATTTCATATTTGTCTAGTGTGCACCTTCATCTATTTCTCTTTTTGCTGCTGAATTTGGTACTCCTGGTTTGAAATCTGGAAAGGTTATTTTGTTAATCCTAAGAGCTAATGTCATGTTAAATTAGCATTGGAATAGGGACAACTTGTTTTCAAGTTCTGATTCACTTTCTTTGGGATTTTGGACAGGTACAATCTTGTACAACTTAACCTACTTAATAGGAGTAGAATAATGATAAAAATGAGGAGAGGCATGCAGTCCACTATTAGTTTTCCAAATAAGAGTTTAAATCTACAATCCCACCTTCTTTAGATTTAGTGAAGGAGGAAAATTATATCAATGTGGTACTTTGATTAGGGGACTGGAGGCTAAAACATACAAGGAACGGTTGGTGGAATTGAGTATGTCTAGTTTAGTGAAGAGAAGGACGAGGGGGGACAGGATAGCAGACTTCCAGTATCTCAGGGGCTGCCCCAAAGAAGAGGCAGTCAAGCTGTTCTCCAAAGCGCCTGAAGGCAGGACCAATGGAAACTCATCAAGGAGAGAAGCAACCTAGAACTAAGGAGAAACTTCCTGACAATGAGAACCAATGGAACAACCTGCCTCCAGAAGCAGTGGATGCTCCAACATTGGAAATTTTTAAGAAGAGACTGGACAGTATTTGTCTGAAATGGTATAGGGCAGTGATGGTGAACCTTTTAGAGACCGAGTGCCCAAACTGCAACCCAAAACCCACTTATGTATCATCGGGTGCCGGGTGGGCGTGGCCCATTGGGTGGGCATGGCTGTGGTGGTAATGGCAGACTGGGTGGGACTAAAAAGTTCGATCAATCAATTCCAACTTTGCGAGATCTTTCCCCCCCCCCGCGAGAAGTTGAAATTGATTGATTGAACCCCTTTTTTTTTTGCATACAGCTGCGGAGGCCTAAAGTGAAAAGGTTTTATAAAACTCAGCTGAAGGCCTAGAACTGGGGTGACAGCATACGTGCCCACAGAGAGGGCTCTGAGTGCCACTTGTGGCACGCGTGCCATAGGTTCGCCACCACGGGTATAGGGTTTCCTGCCTGAGCAGGGGGTTGGACTTGGTGACCTCCAAGGTCTCTTCCAACATTATTATTATTATCGATCATCGCACAGTCAGCCAGATGTTCAGACTGGATTTGGCATTTTGTCTACCTATCGAGTCCTTACCCAGGACCTGGGATAGGCAGATGTGGATGTTTGATGGTATTACAGGTATCGTCGCAGGATGGAAGCAGTTCCTAATAAGGCCGCCTTTTGCAATTGACTAATAGCGAATTTGTCAATGCCAATGGTGTTCAAGTGGTGCTCCAGTTGTTTTGGGATTGCACCCAAGGAGCCTATGACTATTGGTACTACCCTTGCTTGCTTTTGCCACAGTCTTTCTATTTCTATTTGTAGGTCTTTGTATTTTGTTATCTTCTCCAGTTCTTTCTCTTCTATTCTGCTGTCTCCAGGCACTGCCACGTCCACTATCCAGACTTTTTTGTCTTTCTTATCAACAATTGTTAAGTCTGGGGTGTTATGTTGCAGGTGCTTGTCTGTTTGAATTCTGAAGTCCCAGAGCAGTTTAATTTTATCATTTTTCTATGACTTTCTCTATTTTATGATCCCACCAGTTTTTGCTTACAGGCAAATGATATTTTTTGCAGATCTTCCAATGCACCATTGTTGCTACTTTGTCATGTCGCTGCTTGTAATCAGTCTGTGCAATCTTCTTGCAACAGCTTACCAAGTGGTCCACTGTTTCTTCAGCTTCTTTGCATAGGCGGCACTTACTGTCTGTTGCTGTCTTCTCAATTTGACTTTGTATGCATTTGTCCTTAAGGCTTGGTCTTGTGCAGCCAGAATTAATCCCTCGGTCTCTTTCTTCAATTTTCCTGCTCTTAGCCATTGCCAGGTTTTATTATTATCTGCTTTCCCAGCTATTTTTTTCATGTATTGGCCATGTAGTGCTTTGTCTTCCCATGCCTCTATTCTGTTCTTCATTTGGTCTTTCTTGTAGGCCAGTTTGGTCTCTCCAGTAGTTAGTAAGCCTTCCTGATATACTAATTTCAGTGCATCTTCATCATTGTTCTTCAGATATTCTTCCAAAGCCATTTTTTCTTCTTCAACCATCTGATGTACTTGTAGCATTCCACGCCCACCTATTTGCCTTGGTAGATAAAGTCTATCAATGTCACTGCGTGGATGAAGGGCGTGATTCATTGTCATTATTTTTCTGGTCTGCCTATCCATTGCTTTTAGTTCTGCTTGAGTCCAGTCCACTATTCCAGCTGTGTACCTAATGACTGGGATTGCCCAGGTGTTGATTGCCTTTATGGTATTTCCTCCATTGAGTTTGGATTTTAAGATCTTCTTCACTCTCTTGATGTATTCACCTCTAATCTTTTTCTTGACTTCAGTGTGCTTGATGTTGTCAGCTTGAAGGATACCCAAGTAAGTATTTGTAGTACTCTTCCTCATCCAGACTCTTAATGTTATTTTCGTGGGGCATCTTGATTCCTTCAGTTTTCACTACTTTTCCTTGTTTGATAGTAAGTGTGGCACATTTGTCCAAGCCAAACTCCATAACAATATCTTGGCTATATATACGGACAGTGTTGAGCAGCGATTCTATTTCAGATGATGTTTTTCCATACAGCTTCAGATCATCCATATAAAGGAGGTGGGATAGTCTGGCAGATGTTTTTGATGTTTGATAGCCATGTCCTGAGTTATTCAGTATTGTTGACAGAGGAAACAGTGCAATAACAAATAGTAATGGTGATAATGAATCTCCTTGAAATATTCCTCTCTTGATATTAACCTCTCCCAGCTTTCTCACCATTGATCTGCAACTGTGTCTTCCATTGTGCCATCGATTTTTGCACAAATTTTCTGATGTTTCTACTTACTCCTGTTATTTCTAGGCACTTGATTATCCAATCATGTGGCAGAGAGTCAAATGCCTTTTTGTAGTCAATCCATGCCACATTCAGGTTGGTCTTCCTTCTCTTGCAGTTTTCCAAGATCATTTTGTCTATTAGGAGTTGATCTTTTGTTCCTCTGCTATTGGGGCGGTTTCCTTTCTGCTCAGGTGGAAAGAGATTGTTTTCAACTAGATGCTGTTGTACTGCATCAGCTACCACACCAGTTAGTAATTTGAAAGTTGTTGGTAAGCAGGTAATTGGCCTGTAGTTACCTGGTGTTGCCCCTCTTGCTGGATTTTTCATTATTAGGTAGGTTTTCCCAGTTGTTAGCCACTTTTCAATTTCTCCTCCTTGTAGTATATTGTTGAATTGCTTGGCAATGAGTGGGTGTATAACAGTTAGATGTTTCAACCAAAACCCATGCAGTTCATCTTCACCTGGTGCTGACCAATTTTTGATTTTCTTTGCTCTTTTTTCTACCATTTTTGTTGTTATTACTAGTTCTTTCATTTCAACTTCTGTTTTATTTGCATCCACTTCTTTTAACCAAGCTGCATCCTTGTTGTATTTCTTTGGGTTATCCCATACCTGCTTCCAGAATTGCACTGTTTCTTCCTTGTCAGGTACTGACTGATTCCTTGCAGTTTCTCCATTGATGGATTGGTAGAACGTTTCTGATTGGATTGAAATTGGAGGTTCTGCCTATAGTTGCAATTCGAGCTTCATATCTACTGATTTTCCTGGCTATAGCTGTTATTTGTTGCTTTATTATTTCCAGTGCTTCCTTGATCTTCCTTGTTTCTAAGTGGTATTTCTTGATTAGGTATTCTTTGGTCTTCTTGTTCTTCAGCTTCTTTTCTTTCATCTGTTCTAGCTTGCTTGCATGTGATCTTAACTTGCTGATCTTATTTTCTAGTCTAACCTTCCATTTTTGTGGTGCACTGTTTGTTTGTTTTTCTTTTTGTTGATTTTACATCCCAGGTATTCTGTTATAACTGCAGCTGTGCTGTACATTAGTTGGTTTGTTTCTTGCAGTGAATTGGTGCTTATACTTGCTATTGCAGTATTTGCATCTTTTAATGCTTGTGCTAGCTGTTTCTTTGAACAAGCTTCAATGCAGGCAGCCTTATTCTGTTGTTTTTGTGCTGTTCTAGATGCTCAGTTATTCTTTGTTTCAATTCTTTTATTTCTTTAGTTAGAGGGTTTTGTTCTTCCTGAGGAAGAGGTGCCTGGTTTCCAATGAGAACAGTTGTATATCTCTACTGGATTCTTCACTGCCAACTCCCCCTGGTTTGCCTCTACATTCTGAATTACTTCTTGTAAGGCTTTGATTTCTTTGCCCTGGGTAAACCTTTGCAGTTCGTCTATTCTGTTTCTGTAAATACTTTATTTCGTGTTATAATCGCGTTGATCTGCTAGTCTCTGTTCTGTTATTTCTGATTCTGGATGTTGTTCTTTCCAGAATTGGTGCATTCGTTTTAGATATCCTCGTCTTGTTGGACTTGATCTGTAGTAACAGATCATTATTTCTTTGTTTTCCATCACTGTGTATCTGCGACGGGTAACACCTTTTCTTCCAGTAGTTCTGCAGCTGCTGGCCCTGGTTGCTCAGCCAACAGTCCTGAGTCCTGTAACCCATTTTTCACCAGATATCCAGGAACTCCAATATCTAGTGCGGACCGTGTTAACCCGGGCGACGTCCGAGCCGGTATGGCATTCTGAAATTTACGTCTCACCATATTTTTTATGGGAGAGACACTCTTTGTCTGACTCCTCTGATGAGACCTGTCCAGTATGGTTGAACCTCTGGCATAGCTCTCATCTTCCTATTATTATTATTATTATTATTATTATTATTATTATTATTATTATTATTATTATTATTATTATCGATCATTGCACAGTCAGCCAGATGTTCAGACTGGATTTGGCATTTTGTCTACCTATCGAGTCCTTACCCAGGACCTGGGATAGGCAGATGTGGATGTTGGATGGTATTACAGATATCGTCGCAGGATGGAAGCAGTTCCTAATAAGGCCGCCTTTTGCAATTGACTAATAGCGAATTTGTCAATGCCAATGGTGTTCAAGTGGTGCTCCAGTTGTTTTGGGATTGCACCCAAGGAGCCTATGACTATTGGTACTACCCTTGCTTGCTTTTGCACAGTCTTTCTATTTGTAGGTCTTTGTATTTTGTTATCTTCTCCAGTTCTTTCTCTTCTATTCTGCTATCTCCAGGCTATTATTATTATTATTATTATTATTAAAATACATTTAAATTAACATACATATTTAAATATCAATATGGTAGACTTGAAAGGTTAGGCCTATTGTAAGCATCAAGTGTTGACCTACTGAAGAATAAAAAGACAAAAGGGGTATAATAAAATGCCTCAGACATAATGAAAAATCGGGGCTCCTGTATATTAGCACGTTAAGGTTTTTTTGTAAACATGAATGCGTATGACAAATAGAGAGGTTGCACGATCTCAAAGTTATCAATTATTGTTTTTAAAGTAGCAGATATCTTTCCGATTTTTCCCCTCCTCAATGGGGGAACATTTTTTCTTTGAAAGTTGTAACTTTTTTTTCTAGTTTGCACAAACGGGTTTTTCAGGCTACTGAAAAATGCTCGTTTGAAATGTTGTGAAGAGAGTCGGTTGATAACAAAAGATTGTTCTTTGCTTAATTATTTCACTTATTCTTTCTTTAAATTCCTTAGGTGGAATGCAAGATTATAACTATCTTTGGGCTAACTGCTTTGAGGTCACCTTTGAAATTTCCTGCTGCAAATATCCACCAGCTGCTCAGCTTGAGCAAGAATGGCTGAATAACCGGGAATCTTTGCTCGTTTTTATTGAAAAAGTAAGATTTGACTTTTAACTCTCTTCTTGGCTATATTAGCAAACAATCCTTGTATATTTGAGTCTGTCTTTGTTCTGGAAAATGAAAAGACTTCATTCATCTCTGTCAAGGCTTTCTTCGCCTGTAGATTTTGAATATGCTTCTTGTTTGTCAGCTCCCCTCTGCCTTAATCCCCTTTGACTCATAAATTGGACCAAACATAGCATTTAATGTTGGTATGATTGTTTTATGACCCACATAAAGCTTAGCATTGTTCATACCAAATAAATAACAGAAAATGTAATTGTGGTACACCAAATTATTTAAACAGAGTATTTAAACAGAAAGACGTATCAGTGATCCGTGTTTGAATTTTTTTTTTGTTTCGTATCACAAAAAGACGTTGGTTTAGAGAAATACGCTAAACTGTAATAATAATTGTGTCTAATTTTAGCAGTTTTGTAACTCCAGTTAATTGTACCCTGTTTATTATGAATGGTTAAGCCGTAATCAGATCTGTGTTCATCAGATCTTTGTCTCAATTTCTTATCACTGATAACGCATTTAACAATTACCCAACGAAGCAGGGCATAAGTAAATTAATTTTTTTCCCCTCGCTCAAGTTCCTTTCCTTTCATTTGCCCAGAGTAAATGTCAGGGTTAAAAGTGTCCCAAGCAAACCCCACCCCGTAGTTCATCCGGTCAGTTCAACAGGCCAATCCCCAGGTGTTAAGTCCGTTGTGGGAAAGAGGAGATAACACCAGGCTGCCTCAGGGCTGCAGCAATGTTTTGTTGGCTCTTTGCACCTTCCCTTGCAAATGTGGAGATAACCCAGTTGCTGGAGGGCCATTCCTTTCTTCTCCCCCCCCCCCCTTTCTAGCTGACATCAAGGAAAGAGATAATTTACAGAGGAAGTATGCAGAAACAGCAAAGTGTTACAATGTAGCGATTAATAATAATAATACAAATTTTATTGTCACTTATTATAGAGGAAACCAAGGCAATAACCCGCAATGCTTTCTCCCCCCCCCCCTCCAGGAGCATGGCAGAACCCAGAATTGTAGAGAGAATAGAATTTGAGTTAAATAAAGGAAAGACCCCTTAGAACAGACATGTCAAACACAAGGCCCGGGGGCCAGATGCGGCCCGCAAAGCCATCCTGGAAACAGGGAACGGCCCCCGCTGCCTTGGCCCTGGCCCAGGCCGGCCGAGAGCCAATGTACAATTTTGTGGTGGCCATCTATGCTGAAACGCATTCAGTCTTAGCTCCACAAGGCCGTCTGGAAACAGCGAGGAACCAGCCCCTGCCACGTCGCCCCCGCCCCCTGGGTGCATGCTAGGGAGGTGTCACTCTTTGTGAGGAATGAAGAAATGGACCATGCCTTGGCGCTTACCCTGGTCCCACCCCCTTCTGCCAGAGACCCTCAGATCTGTCCCACTCCTGCCCAGACCCCCACAGGCACCCTTGACGCGAATGATGTAGAGCTGGCCATGCCCACCCAGTAGGCCACACCCACTCCATCCATGCCCACCCAGTAGGCCGCACCCACGCTGGCCACACACCCCCGCCCCCCCAAGGGAAACCGCAATGCTGATGTGGCCCTCAATGAAATTGAATTTGACACCCTGCCTTAGAATATGGGTTCTGACAGTAAAGTTGGTTCTTCACAAGCTTTATCCAGTATCCCTTATATTCTCTAAATTCCCTCAGATTTTTCACCATAGCTGTGTGTGCTCAGAAATATTCAAGTATCCTCAAAAAATACTTTATCTCAAGAGTCACACATAGCTCTTTCAAAATGACCTCCTGTTCTGATCTCTCTTTCATATCTAAAGTCAACACTGGCAATATTCACATGTCGTATTCCTTGTATTCAGCTACTGATTATTAGAGTCAAGTATATGCAAACTCTACCTTTCAAGGTATGAATAAAGAATGGCTGAGCAGAGACCCAACTACTGACTGTACAGACATGTTTTATTAAGCCATTTCATGTTTTTACAGTTTAGGTTATTGTGTCCTAGTCCCAGAAACTTCCATCACTTGGATGGCTGTAAATCACAGTCCGTATCCTTCTGGGGATGGGAGCTAATCTATGCAATCTGTGGTTCAGGGTGTGGTCCAGATCTTGACTAAAGGATTACCTCTGGTTAAGGAGTCATTTGTCCTTTCTGAATGTAGCACAGAGTGCTGGCAAAGTTGAGCTGCTCCTATATCGGCAGCAGTATTGATAATTTCCTTTTTTCAATCATTATAACTTCATAGTTATAATTTAATTTAATTTAATAACAGAGGGGCTAACGCAAAAATTAGCTTTCATCCAGCCTGCACTTGTCATTTTGCTGTTGTGCGTATGCTAAAATCCTCCCGAAAGTTGCAGCCTGGCAATCACCACAGAGGTTACTGAAATATCAGTTAAAACAGGAACAGATCATGGTTTGTCACTGTTATCACCATTACTCAGAGAATTAGTCACTCTGTCACACACTTGAGAGCAACACTCAGTTTCTAAACCTGTTGCCTGAAATCCTTTTGGCATGGAAATAGTTTTCCTTCATCTAAGTTCCCTGAGGAGAAGGTCTTTATCTTTAAACCAAATGGCTTAAGGCACGTATTGCAGCAGCAGATGAAACCTGCCTAAACTTGTTCCGATAATTCACTCTGCCAGGGTATTGGTCATGTATACAATCTCTTTCCCTTTTTCATCTCTTACTGAAACATTGAGACCTGTGCATAAAACGCACTAAAGTCTAAAAAGATGATACTTTATCCTGAAGCAATCTTTTGCTCCCTCTTCCACAGTTTTCACTCCTGTTGCCTACTCTGTTAGCTGAATATTTCCATAAATGCCTTTTCATTTAAATTTAAAGAGAGCCAGTTTGGTTTAGTGCACAGGTCGGCAACCTGTGGCTCCGGAGCTGCATGCAGCTCTTTGAGTCTCCCGCTGTGGCTCCCAGCCTCCTCTGCCATTTGCAGAGAGAGACAGAGAGAGGCAATTGCGATTCCCTGTTTCTCTCTCTCTCTCTCTCTCTCTCTCTGTGTGTGTGTTTGTGATTTTGTGTGTGTGTGTGTAAAAGAGAGTACACTCACAAGTGTTCTCCGAGGAGCTGAAAAGCTTTTCGGGCGGAGCTCCTCCCTTTGCTGCGTCTCTGCAAGAAGCAGGAAGGGCAGGAGAGAGCTAGCTAGCCCAGCTATGCTGGCTCAGGAATTCTGGGAGTTGAAGTCCATGAGTCATAAAAGAGCCAGGGTTGCCTACCCCTGAGCTTGTTGGAGAACAGCTTGAAGCCAGCTTGCCAGGTGAGCAGCAGATAGGAGAGGGGGGGGGGAGAGAAAGAGAGAGAGAGAGAGAGGAAAGAAAGAGAGAGAAAGAAAGAAAGAGAGTGGGGGAAGAGGACTGGCAGAGACATCTAAAATGAAGATAACACTGCATATATCCTTTTTTACCTGTCTGTGTATGTATACACACACACAGACACACACACAGACAGACACAAACATATAATAAAGGTAAAAAAAGGATATATGCAATGTTATCTTCATTTTAGATATCAAAAGGGTTTTGTGGCTCTCGGTGTTTTGTTTTCGGTGGGAAACGGGTCCAAGCGGCTCTTTGAGTGTTTTGGGTTGCCTACCCCTGGTTTAGTGGTTAAAGGTGCTGGCATAGAAACCAGGAGATTGGGAGTTCTAGTCCTGATATGGATAAAAGGCAACTGGGTGACTTTATGCCCTCTCTCTCAGCCCAATTCATCTCATAGGGTTGTTGTTGTTGTTGTTGTGGGGGGAAAAAAGGAGAAATATCAAACTTGTATACTACCCATCTTGCCAGAGGCGGCTTTTTATGCATGTTTGCCACTTTGAGTTACTTAGAAAGAAATAAAGGTGGGATAAAAACTTAATAAATAAATAAATGGCATAGTATTGTATATTTCCCATGAGGACTCTGTTGATGCTTGCAGGCCATGTCCTCATAAATCAATAGTTGGCTTACATAAAACGCAGCAATTGGCCATAAATTTATTGACACCTTCCTCAGTCTTCTAGCTGTGGAGGAAATTCTTTCACTTTACTCAGTGAGCTTTTTAATACATACTCTGTTTCAAGCTCTTTTATGAAATGGAAACAAGATACTGTATATCCAATACCAGCAAAATATAAAACGAGAACCCATCATTAGGTAGTTATGTCACATCAAAGGAGAAACGACAGGATGAAGAAAGACAACTGCTGAATATGAAATCCATAGAAAGTAGCATAATATTAAATAACACATATTTTAATGTAACATTCCCTTTTATGCTTGCCAGTTTTCCACATTAATTTCTATTGAAGTTCCTGTCCATAGCCACGGCAATAAAATAAGGATGCGCTTTGCGTACCTTCTTGAACATAATTTTATATTCTAAAGCCATATGAATTCACCAGCTGTTTTGAGTGAAGCAGTGCGCAAAAATGGCATGTTTTTCTGTAAAATTGGACCGAGTTGATTCATCTTTCGTTTTTACAAGCATGACTCAGAAACACACAGCTGTCCTCTTGTTTTTCTTGGCATATTGGTTTTGAAAGACCGCCTGTGTTCTCTTTCAGTAGCTACGGCAGAAACAGTCCCCTAGTTACAGCAAAAGAAATCAGCAGAGCTGATAAAATCTATAGCAGCTTCACCAGTTTCATTTCATCTAATGTTCGTTCCAAGAGATGTTCGTTCTTTCTGGTGATGTTACCTCGCTGCTCTAGATGTGTAAAAGTTGTGCTGTTCTTTGCCAATTTTTCCTTGTTCTATCCCAGCGGTGGCGAAACTATGGCACAGGTGCCAGAGGCGGCACTCAGAGCCCTCTCTGTGGGCACGCGCACCATCGCCCCAGTCCTAGGCCTTCAGCTGGGTTTTATAAAACCTTTTTGCTTTAGGCCTCCGCCGCCGTGGGCAAAAAAAAAAAAAAAGGTTCAATCAATCAGTCAATTTCAACTTCTTGCGGGGGGGAAAAAAAAGGTCTTGCAAAGTTGGAATTGATTGATTGAACTTTTTAGTCCCACCCAGCCTTCCGTTACCACTGTAGCCACGCCCACCCAATGGGCCACACCCACCCAATGGGCCACACCCACCCGGCACCCGACGATGCGTAAGTGGGTTTAGGGTTGCAGTTTGGGCACTCAGTCTCTAAAAGGTTTGCCATCACTGATCTATCCCTTTATTTCATTTTGATTTTTATGTACAAACTTAACAGCACCCTGTAACTTTCCGAGGATGAGAGAAAAAAAGAACATTGCACAGGTCGCTTAGCATGAAATTAATAAGTTACTGAATATGAGAGGAATAATGTAGCCTCATGATACTAAAAAAATTTTTTTACAAAGTGTTCTGGATCTAATTCTCATTTATTTAATACAGGTACACATTGGAATTAAAGGATTTGTGAGAGATTTGGTCACTGGGGCTGCCTTGGAAAATGCAACCATTGCGGTGGCCGGGATTGCTCACAACATTACAACTGGACAGTTCGGTGACTATTACAGATTGTTGGTGCCTGGAACCTATAATATCACAGCTTCTGTCACGGGGTAAAGTATATGGAGCAGGCATAGACATGTTGGTTATCCTTGGCATAGCTTCTTCTAGTAGGGAGCTGCTTTATAGCAATAGCACTTAGACTTATATACCGCTTCGCAGTCCTTTACAGACCTCTCTAAGTGGTTTACAGAGTCAGCCTATTTGCCCCCAACAATCTGGGTCCTCATTTTACCGACCTCAGAAGGATGGAAGGCTGAATCAACCTGGAGCCAGTCGGGATTGAACTTCCTAGCTGTGGGCAGAGTCAGCCTGCAATGCGGCACTCTAACCACTGCAGCATCACGGCTTCCTTCCCTCCCTCCCTCTTTTTTTAAAGTGCTTAGCTTTAAAAATGCTATATATACAGTGAGGAAACACAATACTGTTGTGTTTCATACTAATACTAATATATCATAAGCTCCCTTGTATCCTATTAATCTTCTTAAGTGTATCTAGTTCTATGAGGCAATCTTTTTACTGTATTTTTATTTAAAGTTTGTTTTGATAGGGACAATCTCTTTATGGTCACATGTGTGTGAAATGAAGCCTTTCTTGGTATCACTTAGTTCTGATGTCTTGAAGCCATCATTCTCCTGGTACATTACCCAGCCGTGCCTTTCCCACGAGGGAACAAGGATGGTTGGATGAAACCAGGTTTTGAGGATAGGATAGGCCTTGCCAATATGGGGAGGAGATATTTTATCTCTTCGTGCTTGGTCTGCTCTGTGCCTTTCCAAACTGGAAAGAGTAAATTAAAATTAATCTAGTGCTTAGAGATAACATTTCCATTGGGAGTTCGCAAAATGTTTTTAATTAAAATACATTTAAGTATGAAATGTCTCAAATAAAAAACTGCTTTGAATAATTTTGTGAGCATTTCACATATAGACAAACATCCAAAATGATTAAAGCAGCCTGTTTCAAGCTGGGCAAAAACTGTTTAATCCTCAACATTTTGTGTTTGCTGTGATTCAGCTTAAAGCCTTTCTCCCCCCCCACCACCACTCTCTTGTATTGGGAGCTCTTACCATTGCCCACTCGCAGAGAGGACTTGCTTTAAACTATTCTAGGTACCTAATGCAGGCCTTCCATATAGAAGTCAAGTGCTATCTGTGGGATGATGAGGCATATTTGCCTCCATCCTGTAATGTTGTCTGATCCTAAAGGTAAATAGTAATCTAGTCCTTGAAACAATTTAATAGAATAACAAGAGTTGGAAGGGACCTTGGAGGTCTTCTAGTCCAACTCCCTGCTCAAGCAGGAGACCCTAAACCAGGGGTAGGCAACCTTGGCTCTTTTATGACTTGTGGACTTCAACTCCCAGAATTCCACAAGTCATAAAAGAGCCAAGGTTGCCTACCCTTGCCCTAAACCATTCCAGACAAGTGACTATCCAGTCTCTTCTTAAAAACCTCCAGTGTTGGAGCATTCACAACTTCTGGAGGCAAGGAGTTCCCCTGGTTAATTGTTCTGTCAGGAAATTCCTCCTTAGTTCCAGGTTGCTTTTCTTCTTGATTAGTTTTCATCTGTTACTTCTTGTCCTGCCTTCAGGTGTTTTGGAGAACAGGTTGACCCCAATGTCTGCATGTAGGAATGGGATTAAAGTAAACTTGATTAGGGTCAGCCTAAAAGCAAATTGTTCCCCCTTTTCCCCCACCAGTTACCTGCCAGTCACCACAGAGAACATCGAGGTGAAGGAAGAAAATGCAACTGTGGTGGACTTTTCCTTGCATCCCGCCGTCACAGGGGTGACTTCCAGCCCTACCACCAAGGAAGTGCTGATAACTGCCAACAACTCTCTTGCCGACGCAGCAACTACCACTGCTGTCAACAGATCAAACACTGCTCGCCAGGTGATCCAGCCGGATGATTTTCGCCATCACCACTTCCCTGATATGGGTATCTTTCTGAGGAAATACGCCACTGAGTACCCCAACATTACCCGACTCTACTCGGTAGGCAAGTCTGTGGAACAAAGGGAGTTGTACGCGATGGAGATATCAGATAACCCAGGCATTCACGAAGCAGGTAATCTCCCATTACATATTTTTGTTGCATGTTCTAGATCAGGGGTCCCCAATCCCCGGTCCGTGGACCAATACTGGGCCCGGCATGCTAGCAACCCGGTCTGCAGAAAAAAAGCAAAGCCCCATCGACGGGATGCAGGCAGCATGCAAAACCACACATTCTCCAGTCTGTGGAAAAACCTTTCTCCATAGAACTGGTCCCTCATGCCCAAAAGGTTGGGGACCTCTGATTTAGATTCTAGTATTTTGAAAAAATGGGAAAACATTTCTCCCTAGTTTTATGGATTTTGAATAGGTTCTGTTAACTGAGTTACCGTTTTTCAAAGGTCGAAAGACTAATGTCCTGTAATCTCTCCTCATAAATGAGTTGGTCCAATTTTAATTATTTTTTTAAAATATATTTGCTTTGAAATAGCCAATTTTAATTGCAGTGATCAGGGCCAACTACATGCAATAATTATTGTAGTGATACTGTTGTAGAGTATTATGATTTTGACGGTTTTAATTCTGCTCCTGTAATTAGCAGGTGGAGAGGAATTTTTCACAGTTCTTCATTGCATATTTTTGTTTTTACTACATTACGTTTTTAATATGTTTTTCTACCGAGTTAATTTTGTAAGTGGGATAGGAGAGTAACAACATTTGAAATGTTTCTTTTGCAAGCCTGAGGAAGAACTTCCTGAAGTAACAAAATGTCTAAATGCTGATGGACTTCTAAGTTTAAAATAATCATTTTTTAAGGCAAGGTTAATTGAATTTTAGTTGTATCTTTAGTTTAAATGTTGAAGTTTCTTCAATAATTTCAAATGTTGTTTTTACTAAAGAGTCTTGTTTAGGCCAAATGAGTTTTATTTCCTAAGGTTTGTGTCCATTATAAGTTCTGTTAACATTCTAGACCACGGGTCGGCAACCTGCGGCTCCAGAGCCACATGTGGCTCTTTGAGCCTTCTCCTGTGGCTCCCAGCCTCCTCTGCCATTTGCAGAGACAGAGAGAGGCACTTGTGCTTCCCTTCTCTCTCTCTCTCTCTCTCTCTCTCTCTCTCTCTCTCTCTCTCTCTCTCTCTCTCTCTCTGTGTGTGTGTGTGTGTGTGTAAAAAAGAGTGGCCTCATGCTGTTCCAACAAACTTATTGGGCAGGTCTCCTCCGTTTGCTGCGTCTCTGTAGGAAGCAGGAAGGGCAGGAGAGAGCCAGCCCAATAATGTATGTCAGCTTGTTGGAGAACAGCCTGAAGCCAGCTTGCCAGATGAGCAGAAGATCGGAGAGAGAGAGAGACAGCAGAAAGAGAGAGAGAGAGAGAGAGAGGGAGAGAGAGAGGAAAGAGTGGGAGAGGAAAGAGAGAAACAGAGAGGGAGAGGAAAGGGAAAGAGAGGGGAAAGAGAAAGAAAGAGAGAGGGAGGGAGAGGAAAGAGAGAAAGAGAGAGAGAGAACTCAGCACAGCAGCTTCAATTTCTTTTTAATTAAACTCTTCAAGGTCCCCACCCCTTGTGTGCGCACAAGTTTTGCGGCTCCCAGTGTTTTCTTTTCTCTGGGAAACAGGTCCCAGTGGCTCTTTGAGGGTTTAAGGTTGCAGACCCCTGTTCTAGACCATTTGTTAAAATAAAGCAAAAAGCAGTTTTATTACTTTTGTTAACTGCAAAATATTACAATTCCAAAGCTTTAGATATGTATGTATTTATAAGGTACTTATTTATAAATCGGAATGTTGTCTAATTGTCTTGAATAGCTTGTGGCATGAGCAGAGCTTGGATTCATTGGTGGATGGCAGATGGTGTTTTTCAGTTCATGTTTAGAAACTAAACAGGGAGCGAGAGAACTGAAATCTCCCTCCCTCCTTGTATGTTCATGTTGGCATGTGTGCTTTGATCTACCTCAGCTTCTACACGTGATCATATATAGACAGGCTGCTAAATGCATCGGCTAAACTGCGCGTCTCTGTTCCCCATCCAGGTGAACCGGAATTCAAGTATATTGCCAACATGCATGGCAACGAAGTCGTGGGACGGGAACTGCTCCTCAATCTCATAGAGTACCTCTGCAAGAACTACGGAACGGATCCCGAAGTGACTGACTTGATCCAAAATGTTCGGATACATATCATGCCATCCATGAACCCCGATGGCTACGAAAAATCTGTAGAAGGTAGCCTTGCGTGCCAACTTTTTTCTGACACGTCTAGTAAAAGGCGTTGGGCAAGGAAGGGTGGCGGTTTCATAAGGCAAACTGCTCCAGCTTTTTCTCATGTGCGACTCAACTTTAGCCGTAATGTACGTAAAGAGGCCTCTCTCTTTTCTGTGTTTTAGCCCAGAATTTCTTCTTTTCCTTGACTCATCTCTGTTCCTGTTTCCTAACTTTTCTCCATTGTACTTCATTTACCTCATATTACAGAAGTAAGGACTTTATCGAGCTTAGCTTGACACTGTGTGGTCATTTTCATGTATTTTTTTGCCGGCAACAGTGCCGTTGATCTTTTCTGAGACTTTCTCTTTTACTTCCTGGCTCCTTGTGTTCGGACTCTGATCCTGGTGATACCAGGCCTCACGGTCGTCTTACACGTCAAAACCCGCACTTTAAATTGCATCTGAAGGTGACTTCCGGTGGATCTGCGTTGGGCGATGGCGGCTACTTTGTAGCCGTCCTCCTGGGTAAGTGTAATGAACCGCTATGAACAGCAGACATCAGCTGTTCAGCGGTTCAAAATCCCCCTCCCGGGCAAAGGGGGGGGCAGAGGGTAGTCTGAATAGTGGTAGAGCCTCTTATGTACCCCCAATTTTCTTTTTTTGGGGGTGATAGAGTGCTCCCACGGAGTTCAGACTGTCTCCGCTTCCCAGCTGCTTTTGTCCTTGGGACAAAACAAGCCCTCGCAACCACCTCCGCGTTTAAAGTGATCTAGTGAGTTTTTTTTTAAGAAGCGGACAGAGTTGTTTAGAGGATTTATTTTTTTGCTTTCCTTGACTTTATATGTATTTTAAATTTAAAGGTTTATTCTTTTGTTATAGTCTTTCTTTTTATTTTTTGCTTTTTGCTGAAAGGGAAAGTAAAATGGCGATCGGCAGACTTTCTAGCGTTTTTTTTTTCGGGAAGCTAGAATGGCGATCGGCTTTTTTACCTTCTTTTTTTTTTTTTTTTTCTTTTTCTTTCTTTTTTTTAAGGACTGGATGGATTTTAGAGTATTATTAATTTTTGTTGTTTAATTTTCTAAACATTATTGTTTTGGTCTGATTTTTTGTTTTGCTTTTTGTATTTTTAAAAGGCAGGCATTTTGGTTCCCCCCCCCCTTTTTTTTTTCACTTTAACGATTGGAGTGTATATTCTAATTTCTTTTATTGATCTATTTTTCGCCTTCTTTGATTTTATTTTAAATCCAAAGGTTTGTTGTTCTGTTTATAGTCTTTTTTTTCCACTATTTGCTTTTTTGTTGAAAGAGAAAGCAAATGGCGATCGGGAGACCTTCTAGCGTTTTTTTTTTTTTTTTTTGGGAAGCTAGAGTGGCGATCGGCTTTTTTTACTTTCTCCTTTTTTTTTCTTTTTAATGAATTGGATGGATTTTAGAAGTATTATTATTGTTTTGGTTTGATTTGTTGCTTTGTCTCTTGTATTTTTAAAGGGCAGGCATTCTGGTTTTGGTCTGATTTTTTGTTTTGCTTTTTGTATTTTTAAAAGGCAGGCATTTTGGTTTCCCCCCCCCTTTTTTTTCTCACTTTAACGATTGGAGTGTATATTCTAACTTCTTGTTTTGGTTTGATTTGTGGTTTTGTCTCTTGTATTTTTAAAGGGCAGGCATTCTGGTTTTTTCCCTTCCCTCTCCCTTTTTTTTTCATTTTAATGATTGGAGTGTATATCTTAATTTCTTTTCTTTTATTTTTTTTCTTCTTTTCTAACTCCCTTTTTTTTATTTTTTTATTTTTCTCATTATTTAAAGATTTTCCTTTGAGGGAGTTATGATTTTCTTTTGAAGGAATTTTTGTAATTTTTAAGAAGGAGTAAAGTTTTTTTTTTTTTTAAGATGGCTCCAAAGCGTCCAGTGAATCTCACAGTTCCTAAATCTTCTCTGGCCCAGCCAACAACTATGAAGGATATGCAAGAAATGATGGGAAATTTTACAATTCAAATTAGGGCAGAAATGAAAAAGATTTTGGAAGAAAATAATAAGATTTTGAGGCAAGACATAGTCTTGGCTTTAAAAGGAGTTGCTTCTGTTCTTGAAAAGTTGAATTCCCATGTGGAAGAAGTAGCTGAAAAAGTGGAATTAATGGAGGGGAAAATTGAAAATATGGAAAAAGAAATGGAAAACGAGATTCTTATGCTTCAATATGGTCAAATGGAATATGCCTTAAGAATTAGAGGCTTGGGAGAGTCCTTGCAAGGAGATCTGAAAGAGATGGTTGCAAAGGACTTTGCTGTAATTTTGAATAAAGAAAAAGAAGGAATACTTAGTGAAATTGAAAAACTATTTAGAGTCAACTCTGCGGTGGCAGTACAAAAGAATTTGCCAAGAGATGTGGTAATTTACTTTGGGAAGAAATCTTTACGCAATGAAATTATACAAGCTTTTTATAAGAAGAGATTTCAAATTGCTTCACAAGATGTTATAATTTTAATGGAGATCCCATCTAAAATTTTAAGAAGAAGAAAGGAGTTTGCCTTTTTAGCAAATGAACTTAAAATGAGACGAATTTCGTTTAGATGGGATGTTCCGATTGGAATGGTGGTGAATTACCTGGGAATATGTTACAGACTTAATACTGTTTCTCAAGCAAAAGATTTTTATACTTCAGTATTGGGGGTATGTTCATCTCCATCTATTAAGTTCAAGACTTTGGAAGAAATGGATGTAGAATTACAGTTTGAAGACTCTAAAATTGGGGAACCCCTGTTTAAGAGATCTCAACATGTTCAGATTGAGGAGCAGGAGACAACTTGTGTAGCACAAAACTGTAAAGAAAAACAGCAACTGAAGAAGAGTAATGAAATTTCACACCTAGTGATTGCTGAATCTGTGGGAGAAGCAAGACCCATAAATCCTTTGGAGCAACCTTTAAGGATGGAAGGGTCATCTGAGATGAAAAAGGGGAAATTTCAGCCTGAGGGGCGTCAACAAGTTGAGAGGAAGGGGCAGAGGAAAATCTGTGCAACATATAATTGTAAAGAAAAAGACCAACAGAATAAGGAGCTTAAGGAATCCCCACATGTACTGGCTTCTGAGTCGTTGGGAGACTCAGAAAATTTGGAGCAGCTTTTGAGGACAGATCCTAAATCATTTGTTTTAAGCTTTATGACAAAAATGGACAATCGAGGCTGACAATAATAATATCAGTATGATAATGAATGGAGAATGAAAATGGACAATTGAGATTGATAAGGACTGGGTTTTTTGTGGTTGCAATTTGTTATTTATGAAGATTTGAATATCTATTGTGTTTATGGTGGATGGAATTTGCTATAGTGTTTTTTGTGGGTGGAACTTGTTATAAACTGTCTACTTTGGATGGAATCTGATAAGATTTAAATGAGTATAAAGGTGTTTTGTTTTTTTTTCCTTTTTTAAGTTTTAAGTAATGTATAAATTTGTGTTTTGGGGGAGTTTATGAAAATGATAATAATATTTATGATATTAGAAGGATTGGAGTATATTACAATGTGTTTAGTGTTTGGGTGGGGTTTTTAATGTTTAAAGTTTTAAGTAATGTTTAGATTTGTGTTTTTGATTGACTATAATTTGTTTGTTCTAATGTCTCAAGTTCTGATTGTTTAAATTTGTGTTTCGGAGGGACTATAACTTGTTTAACTAAATGAATTTAGATTTGCTTATGACTTATGCTAGACTTTATATTGTAGTTATAGATGTTTAAAGAAAGCAGTGCTTAAAATTGTGTCTTGGAAGAAACTTATGTAGAAGGATGGATAATATTATAAGTAATATTAGAAGATTTTTAGAGTATATTATAATGTGTTTATTATTATTTTCTAGAAATAATTCATTTAATTTAAGGTTCTTAGGATTGTTTAGGATTTATAGGTGTCTTAAGTTTTATATGTGTTTTAAGTTCTTTTTCTTTTTTTTCTTTTGAAACATTTTGGATAAGCCTGTAATCAACTCTGGTAGGTTCAGGGGAGGGTTAGGGAGGTTTGGGGAGTTGGGGGAGGGTATGGGTGGGTGGGCGGGTTTGGGGAGGGGATTTATTTTGTAAAATGTTAAAAATTCTCAATTAAAAAAAAAAAAAAAAATTGCATCTGAAGGTCTGTCAGGAGTCAGCGCAGGGCCACTAAGACCAATGTGATAGCCTGCCAGTGACGGATGACGATTAGCTTATGGGCTGCTGCATTCTGGATCAAATGCAATTTTCAAGTGCATTTCGTGCTGTGCCATGTAAAGCACACTGCAGTAGTTTAAGGAAGTGGTGATTATAGAGAGTCTGTGGGTACCAGGCATTTTACATTGAGCAATATACTATCCTGTTTTCATGGTTTAACTTAGCAAAGCACTAAAGAAAGGAAATGAAAGTTTACATCAGCCCAGCCCACCCAGGCGGGCATGGAAGGTATATTGTGGACCCCGTCAGCTAAAGAGTTCCAATTGACAGGGTCCAGAAAGAGGACCTTCTCTGCTGTTGCCCCCACCCTGTGGAACAGTCTCTTCCCAGAGGAGGGGCAGGCCCCCACTTTCCTGGCCTTCCAAAAAGGCATACATAAAAGCATGGCTTTATGGCCTTGCTTGGCTCAGAGGGAAGCATGGAGATGTGGGACTGATTAGCGTCCTGAGGGCCCTCCCTCTGCCTTTTAATTAACTTTTTGATGTTGAATGTTAATTACTTTTGCCTCTTTTAATTTTTATATACATTTTGTTTTATGTTTTCACACCTTAGAATAGAATAACCGAGTTGGAAGGGACCTTATAGATCATCTAGTCCAACCCCCTGCCCAAACAGGAGTCCCTACACCAGGGGTAGGCAACCTTGGCTCTTTTATGACTCGTAGACTTCAACTCCCAGAATTCCACAAGTCATAAAAGAGCCAAGGTTGCCTACCCTTGCCCTAAACCAATCCAGACAAGTAACTATCCACTTTTAAGAAGTGACTCTTCTTAAAAACCTCCAGTGTTGGAGCATTCACAACTTTTGGAGGCAGGGGTAGGTAACCTTGACTGGTGGACTTCAACTCCCAGAATTCCC